>NW_027441924.1:0-300000 GCF_048569485.1 Anomaloglossus baeobatrachus | reverse complement strand
AAACAGACAGAAGGTGAACAATCTGGATCATTGCCCTAAATGTAAAAGGCCAAAAACGGATCTATTTCACGGGATCTGGCAGTGCCCAGAAAGCCAGAAATTTTGGGAAACTATGCGGGCACTTACAATGCAAACCTGGGGAGTAGAAGTGAAAATGGATCCATTGATATGGATTTTCCATTATACGACCGATGGAAGTGAAGAAGGAGGAGATAAACAGGGGACCGCAATACCAAGATTGTTTCACAGCATAGCTATGATCGGTAAAAAGGCCCTACTGCGCAAATGGCTCGAAGGTAGTGTCCCAACGGAGGAGGATGTGCTGGGGCAGATTAAAGTGCTGCTCAGAATTGAGCAGCTGGAAGCAGAAAAGAATAAGGATGAGCTGACGAGAAAATTTTTTAAAAAATGGAGGAAATTCATAGTACAATAATGTGGGGTCGCAGAAATAAGAAAAATAGTATCTCCCTTCATCAACACAGAGTGGTATCTACTGGAAGATATTCAGGGTATATTGGGTATGTTGCGATTGAATCTACAGCAGAGTCACGTTGGCAGGGTGGGATGATCGTTTCAGAGAAAGGTGGCGAATATATGGGGACAAAAGGTAGTTATTAGTGATGAGCGAGCATGCTTGTCACTACTCGGTACTCGCACGAGTATCGCTGTACTCGGGCTGCTCGGCGGGGACCGAGTAATCTCGCGATACTCGTGCTGTACTCGTGGTCTTCATTTCTGCATGTTGGCGCTCTTTTGAGAGCCAGCCCTCATGCAGGGATTGGCTGGCAGACCACTGCAATGCCACAGCCCTGTTAGTTGTGGAATTGCAGTGATTGGCTGGCCTGCACAGCGTGACCGAGCCTTTATATCGGCCGGCGCGCTGTGCTCTGCTCACAGCTATTCAGACAGTCAGTGTAGGGAGAGTGTCGCTGATTCAGGGAAAGCTTTGCGGCCCTTTATAGCTTTTTCAGTTGCAGGGCTGCAAACAGTGTGACCAAAAGTCCTTCTCAGGACTATTCTAGTTGTATACAGGCAGGCAGGGTATAGCCAGGTCGGAGTACAGTAGCAGAGTCCTTCTCAGGACTACTGTTGCTATATACAGGCAGGGTATAGCCAGGTCTGAATACAGGCTAGTGACCAAAAGAGTCCTTGTCAGGACTATTGTACCAGTATACAGGCAGGCAGGCAGGCAGGGTAGTGGTGACCGTATACCAGCCTTCATCATATCTGGGGCTGGTGTACACCGTGTAAAACAGTCCAGATAGTGTCTGACTTGTCTGTAATTGTCGCTCCCCAAAAAAACCTGTTAGGTTATTATTGCGTCCGTGCTTGGTTTTTAAAACCGCACGTGTGTGCCTGTTGGTGGCAGCGTACAGGTGCACTTGTGTGCAATTTCCACACACTTTGATATAACGCACAAGTAGTGAATATACACGTCAGCAGTGCACAGCATTGCAAAATGCGCAAGGGCATTGGCAAGGAACAAGGAAGTGGACGTGATGGTGGTGCAGGCAGAGGCCGAGGTCGTGGGCAAGCTCTAATTTCGCCACAACAAAGGGCCACATCTAGTCGCTCGCACGTCCTGTCCCAAATTCTTGGGGACCGCAGCAGTACACCGCTCTTGAACCAAGACCAGTGTCAACAGGTTGTTAGTTGGATAGCAGATAATGCTTCCAGTCAGATTGGCACCACCACAAACACTCTGTCTTCCACACGGTCAAGTGTCAGTAGCCGTGATACTGCACCGCACATTTCTGAACCTGATCCTCCTTCCTACCACCAGGCTGAGTACACGTCCTCCTCGGACATTAATGATCCCACACTTGGACACTCGGAAGAGCTGTTCACGTTTCCATTCACACATTCTGGCCTCTCGCCAGCTCATATTGAAGTGGGTCATGAGGAGATCGTCTGTACAGATGGCCAAATATTTGAGCAGCCACGTTCTCACGAAGTTGGCAACGTGTCTCAACAAGTGGTGGACGATGATGAGACACAATTGTCAGCAAGTCAGGAGGAGGAGCAGGGTGCGGAAGAGGAAGACGACGTGGTGGATGATCCAGTAACTGACCCAACCTGGCAGGAGGATATGCAGAGCGAGGACAGCAGTGCACAGGGGGAGGGAGGCGTAGCATCACAACAGGCAGTAAGAAGCAGGGTGGTGGCCCCAGGCAGAAGTCAGGCAACCGTTCCCCGGAACAACACGACGACACAAGGTGCCTGTACAAATGTTAGGTCTTCCCGAGTCTGGCAGTTTTTTAAGTTGGATCCAGATGATTCAAAAAAGGCCATTTGCAACACCTGCCGTGCCAGCATCAGCAGGGGTACCAAAACTAGCAGCCTGACCACCACCAGCATGATCAGGCACATGTCAGCCAAGCACCCGACTTTGTGGGAAGTACAACAGAGTCGAGGAGCAGTGCTTGCTGATGTCACTGCTACGTCTTCGCTGGTTGTGCATGCGAGCCAATCCTCTGTCCATGCTGCCTGCGAACAAGCCTCCTCCACTCCTGCACCTGCAGTTGCCTACGCAGAAAGAACACCATCATCAAGCACGTCCTTGTCCCAGCGCAGCGTTCAGTTATCCATTCAGCAAACCTTTGAACGCAGGCGCAAATACACTGCCAACACCCCACATGCCACAGTTCTAAATGCTAACATTTCGCGACTGCTTGCGCTGGAAATGTTGCCTTTTAGGCTGGTGGAGACTGAAGCATTCCGTGACCTGATGGCGGCAGCTGTCCCACGTTACTCGGTCCCCAGCCGCCACTATTTCTCCCGGTGTGCCGTCCCCGCGTTGCATAACCACGTGTCACAAAACATCACACGTGCCCTGAACAACGCTGTTTCACCCAAGGTCCACCTAACCACAGACACGTGGACAAGTGCTTGTGGGCAAGGCCGCTACATCTCGTTGACGGCACACTGGGTTAATATTGTGGAAGCTGGGACCCAGTCTGAGCGAGGGACGGAACACGTCCTTCCCACACCAAGGTTTGCAGGCCCTACCTCAGTCAGTGTTTCACCCACACTCTACAGCTCCGGAATGTCATGCTCTTCAGCCTCCTCCTCCTCCTGCGCATCCTCATCCACTGTGCCCTCCACACCAGTCACAAGCTGGAAGCACTGCAGCACTGCCTCGGCGAAGCGGCAACAGGCTGTGCTGAAGCTAATCTGCATAGGTGACAAACCCCACAATGCAGAAGAGCTGTGGACAGCTCTGAAACAGCAGGCAGATCACTGGCTCACACCTCTGAACCTAAAGCCAGGAAAGGTCGTGTGTGACAATGGCCGGAACCTGGTGGCGGCTTTGAGGCGAGGCCAGCTGACACATGTTCCATGCGTGGCCCATGTGCTCAACCTCGTGGTTCAGCGGTTTATAAAGTCATACCCAGAGCTGTCTGATCTACTGGTAAAAGTTCGCCGCCTGTCTGCACATTTTCGAAAGTCACCTACTGCTTCAGCCGGCCTTGCCGGCTTTCAGCGCCGTTTGCATCTTCCGGCTCACAGACTGGTGTGTGATGTCCCCACGCGTTGGAATTCAACTCTGCACATGTTGGTCAGGATATGTGAGCAGAAGAGGGCAGTTGTTGAGTACCTGCATCACCTAAGCCGTCGGGAAATGGGTCAAACTCCACACATAACACCTGAGGAGTGGAGATGGATGTCAGACCTATGTACCATCCTCCAAAACTTTGAGGACTCCACCAAGATGGTGAGTGGTGATGACGCCATTATTAGCGTCACCATACCGCTACTCTGCCTTCTAAAACGGTCTCTGCTGAAAAACAAACATGATGTATTGCAGGCGGAGCGTGATGAGTTGCAGCAAGAAACAGTAGTGGGTGTGGGTGATAACACACAGCCCAGCCTCGTCTCATCACAACGTGCAGTGGAGGACTATGACGAGGAGGAGGATGAAGACATGGAGCAACTCTCCGGCCAAATTGAGGATATGACATGCACACCAGTCATATCCTCGGTTCAGCGTGGCTGGCCAGAGGACAGGGTAGATGAGGAGGAGGAGGAGGAGGAGGAGGACAGCATGTTCAGTCATCTTGTTGGTCAGGCTACTGAAGTCCTGGCTGTTAAGAGTCTGGCGCACATGGCTGACTTTATGGTAAGCTGCCTGTCTCGTGACCCTCGCGTTAAGAACATCTTGGCAGACAATCATTACTGGTTGGTAACACTGTTAGACCCACGCTACAAGGAGAACTTTTTGTCTCTTATTCCCGTGGAGGAGAGGTCAACCAAAATGCAGCAGTTTCGGAAGGCCATACTCACGGAAGTAGGCAAAGCATTCCCCTCACAAAACGCTAGCGGCATAGGTCATGAATCAGTGGACAACCGAGGCGTACAGCCGAGAGAGGCACAAGTCCAATCCGCCAGAGGTAGGGGAACAGTCTTTAAGATGTGGGACAGTTTTCTCAGCCCCTCACGTACCACAGCCCCTGAGGTGCGGGGTAGTGCCACAAGAAATCCTAAGTTTGCCCAGATGCTGAAGGAGTACCTTGCAGATCGAACAACAGTACTCCGACATTCCTCTGTGCCTTACAATTATTGGGTATCCAAGCTGGACACGTGGCATGAATTGGCTCTCTACGCCTTGGAAGTCCTGGCCTGCCCTGCTGCTAGCGTTTTGTCAGAGCGTGTTTTTAGTGCCGCAGGTGGAATCATTACAGATAAACGCACCCGCCTGTCAACTGAAAATGCTGACAGGCTGACTCTGATCAAGATGAACAAGGGTTGGATTGGGCCAGACTTCACCACACCACCAGCAAATGAGAGCGGAATTTAAAGTTTGCCATGTACCTCCACTCACCCATGGGTACACACTTCTGGACTTTGGATAATCGCTGGACTCCTCCTCCTTCTCCTCATGCGCCACCATGATGATGACCGTTACAAATTGCAATACTTAGGCCTTTGTTTCAGGTATACCCCCAGTGGTAAATTTTTTCGCCCATTCTTTGCAGAATGGACATTACAACGACAGGAGACCCGCTCCTTTGCAATGGGAACAATGTTTTGAGGCCCTCATGCACGTCTCTACCCAGGGACAACGTGGAGCCTCCCAATTTTTGGCTGCCCTGCCTAAGGGCTATACTATAATACACCCACTTCCTTAAAATGGACACTTAATGTTTTGAGGCCCTCATGCACGTCTCTACCCAGGGACAACGTGGAGCCTCCCAATTTTTGGCTGCCCTGCCTAAGGGCTATACTATAATACACCCACTTCCTTACAATGGGCACTTCAGGTTTACAGGCCATCATGCACGTCTCTATCCAGGGACAATGTGGAGCCTCCCAATTTTTGGCTGCCCTGGCAAAGGGCTATACTGAAATAGACCCACTTCCTTACAATGGGCACTTCAGGTTTAAAGGCCATCATGCACGTCTCTATCCAGGGACAATGTGGAGCCTCCCAATTTTTGGCTACCCTGGCAAAGGGCTATACTGAAATAGACCCACTTCCTTACAATGGGCACTTCAGGTTTAAAGGCCATCATGCACGTCTCTATCCAGGGACAATGTGGAGCCTCCCAATTTTTGGCTGCCCTGGCAAAGGGCTATACTGAAATAGACCCACTTCCTTACAATGGGCACTTCAGGTTTAAAGGCCATCATGCATGTCTCTATCCAGGGACAATGTGGAGCCTCCCAATTTTTGGCTGCCCTGGCAAAGGGCTATACTGAAATAGACCCACTTCCTTACAATGGGCACTTCAGGTTTACAGGCCATCATGCACGTCTCTATCCAGGGACAATGTGGAGCCTCCCAATTTTTGGCTGCCCTGGCAAAGGGCTATACTGAAATAGACCCACTTCCTTACAATGGGCACTTCAGGTTTAAAGGCCATCATGCACGTCTCTATCCAGGGACAATGTGGAGCCTCCCAATTTTTGGCTGCCCTGGCAAAGGGCTATACTGAAATAGACCCACTTCCTTACAATGGGCACTTCAGGTTTACAGGCCATCATGCACGTCTCTATCCAGGGACAATGTGGAGCCTCCCAATTTTTGGCTGCCCTGCCTAAGGGCTATACTATAATACACCCACTTCCTGACAATGGACACTTAATGTTTTGAGGCCCTCATGCACGTCTGTATGCAGGGGCATTGGTGAACCTCACAATTTTGGACTGCCCTGGCAAAGGAAAATACTACAAAGACTCACTTCCTCAAAATGGGCACATTAGACTCAAGAGGCCTTCATGTACGTCTCTTCTCAGGGACATCGGAGTGCCACACAATGTTTTCACGTAAAATCTTTCATGTATTAATCTCAAAAAGTAACATACACCAGCTCTATCTCACTATTGGGTATGTGCCCTTAACATTTCCGCCATGAAAAATCATTTTGGGGTCATTTTGGAAGGTTTTCTGGTGAGTCCGTAAAAATGGCGTAAAACGCGGACAAAATTGTTCACAGCTGTGACTTTTCAGTGATAAATGCTTCAAGGGGTCTTCCCCATGCTGTTGCCATGTCATTTGAGCACTCTTCTGAGACTTTTGTGACATTTTTAGGGTTTCTCCATGCTGCCGGGGGGTCATTTCACAAAAATACTCGGGTCTCCCATAGGATAACATTGGGCTCGTTGCTCGGCCCGAGTACACGAGTATCTTGGGAGGCTCGGCCCGAGCTTCGAGCACCCGAGCTTTTTAGTACTCGCTCATCACTACCCCTGAGCCCAATCACGGGGCCTCCACCTCACCCCCCGATACATGAGGACATCAATGGCCAGAAGATCCTAGAACTCACCTACAAGATGATTGAGCTGCTGACTGGAGAGGTGACACTGCTGGGAATGCTGGGACATTATACAGTAACGCTATGAAGGGATCGGGGGTGACGGTATCATTGTATGTGTCAGGTTCCTATAAGGTGTCAGGACGTCACCGTCTATTTCTCCATGGAGGAGTGGGAGTATTTAGAAGGACACAAAGATCTGTACAAGGACGTCATGATGGAGGATCCCCAGCCCCTCACATCACCAGGTAATAGACAGGACTAAATACACACGGCCTATAATTATCTGTATGTAAGGAATGAATTCAGTCCTTGTATGTGTTTCCTCCAGCTCTATCCAGTAAGAGCTATCTACTCATGTACTTTCTGCACTAATTTTGTGTTTACATTTTTAGACTTTTTGCTCTGGTTTTTCAGCTGTATTTTCTTTGCTTCTGCTTCTTCTGCTGTTTGTTTCTAGTGTCTTCTCTATGTCATTATGAAGGCAACTCAAAGATCTGCAGAGGGTTCATGAATACCCTGTTTCCCTGAAAATATGATCTACCCCCAAAATAAGCCATAGCACGATTTTATGGGATTTGTGGAGAATACTTGAAATATAAGCCCTACTCCAAAAATAAGGCCTAGTTACAGTCAGGGCCAGTATTGGGAGGAGTCAAATTCACAATTTCTCAGGAACCCAACTCTCTTAAGGCTGCTTTACACCAAACAATCTATCGTGCGATAGATCGTCGGGGTCACGGTTTTTGTGACGCACATCCGGCATCGCTGGCGATGCCGGCCTGTGTGACACCTCCTAGCGACGCAGTATCGCTCACAAATCGTGAGTCGGGTACTGCTCGCTAGGTTCCATAATATCGTTTGATTTAGTTGACCATCATTTCCGTGGTAGCACACGCCGCTCCGTGTGACACCACGGGAACGATGAGCAGCTCACCTGCCTCCCGCGGCCGCCGCCGGCTCTATGTGGAAGGAAGGAGGTGGGCGGGATGTTTACGTCCCGCTCATCTCCGCCCCTCCGCTTCTATTGGCCGGCGGCCGTGTGACGTCGCTGTGACGCCGAACGTCCCTCCCACTCCAGGAAGTGGACGTTCGCCGCCCACAGCGAGATCGCACGAGAGGTAAGTATGTGTGACGGGGGTTACTAACTTTGTGCGACACGGGCAGCGATTTGCCCGTGACGCAAAAAGGCCGGGGGCGGGTACGATCGATTGTGAAATCGCACAATCGGTCGTACCGTGTAAAGCAGCCTTTAGGGTCCCCATCAGTTGTATTCTAAGGTTGATTGTTTAAGGACCTTTGATGATTGCAAAGTAGTTTGACATGATGGAACCAAAGGCCTCTTAATTACAGAAGTCTAAATGAACTGAACAGACAACAGGCTGGCATACAGGACTGGCATTAAGGGAAAGGAAGTGGAAACTGAGTAGTTTCACAGGGCCCCCATTCTCCTTTTATTTGTATGCCAATCATAGGACTGCTTAAGGACATGATTGACAATGTCTTTCATCTCATGTTGTAGAGGAGAAAGTATCATTTGCTCCCGTTCTGTATATGCTGGCTGGACTATTTCATTAATGCCAGTTATAGGTTACCTATACTGATCTGGTGAGATTTTGTGATCCAGACTTACAGGTGGTTGTTGTGCATTATTGCTGTGAACTGTTGTGGTGTTAACTCTTGTTGTCTTTTTGTTGCTACCTTCCTCCTTCCTCCTCTTGCTTTTGTCCTTAGTCTGTCACTATTTATTTCTATGAGTTTGCAATTTGTCCCATCTGTCTTAATCTGTGTTTCCATCATACTCCTGTCCCTTTCTTCCCAAGGGGATCACAGAATAAATCTGATCAGGAAGACAGTAATGCACGGGACTCCGGCATCTCCATCTTTAGTGTGAGGGACAGTATAGGAGCCCCCTGTCCCTCATTATCCTGCAATCACATTGTGACAATCCATCAGATTATTTACTGTAACACATTCCAGAGAACTGGTGCTAGGAATGGGAGATCCGAAGTAACGAAGATGTAATTCTTAGATGTCAAAATTAGATAGCAGATTCAGAATAAATTTTTTTCCTAATTTAATTTCTTATATTATGGTTTAAAAAAAATAAATGTATTTTCAAGATATCATTATAAAATAATAACATTGTGTTTATTTTTAGCAGATGACTCTATTGGGAGTTCGGATGTAAATCTGATATCTTCAGAATTTAAAACAGATGATCAAAGTATAACACATGATACATATAAAGGGCATGCTGTTGTCCCAGATATACCTCCAGTCCTTTCTCGGAAAGCTTTAACAACTGATCTTTTCAAACCAGTCCAAAATTCCGATTTTTCACAGAATTGTAAGCAAAATGAAAGTTACAGAAGGGATGTGGAACATGAAACAGCTCCCACAAGGGAGAAGCCATTTTCATGTTCAGAGTGTGGGAAATGTTTTATTCGGAAATCTGAATTTGTTGAGCATCAAATATCTCACACAGGGGAGAAGCCATTTTCATGTTCAGAGTGTGGGAAATGTTTTATTCGGAAATCAAATCTTGTTGTGCATCAAAGATCTCACACAGGGGAGAAGCCATTTTCATGTTCAGAGTGTGGGAAATGTTTTATTCGGAAATCAAATCTTGTTGTGCATCAAAGATCTCACACAGGGGAGAAGCCATTTTCATGTTCAGAGTGTAGGAAATGTTTTATTCGGAAATCAGAACTTGTTAGACATCAGAAAATTCACACAGGGGAGAAGCCATATTCATGTTCAGAGTGTGGGAAATGTTTTATTCGGAAATCAAATCTTGTTGACCATGGAGAACTTCACACAGGGGATAAACCATTTTTATGTTCTGAATGTGGAAAATGTTATTTTCAGAAATCAGAACTCGTTAAACATCTGAAGAAGCCGCACAGGGAAGGAACTTTTTTCATGTTGTGAATATTTGAAATGTTTAACTGGTAAATCAAGTCTTGTCGACCATGAGAAAACACACACAGTAGAGGAGCCATTCTTGCCTTTGAAATTTGGCAAATGTTTTTATCATTAATCAGGTCCTCTTGTCAGATGAGTCACATGGGAGAAGCCATCATGAGGTATCGTGAGTCAAAGGTTTTTATCCAAAAATTAATTGCTCAAGTAAGAATTGGTCATGGAAAGCACCATTTTCTTTTTTTAAACTTACTGTATTATTATGACCATAAGAGACACCTAGGTTTTAGAGAAGGAAAATAGGAAAAAGATTTGAAGCAAAAAATGTAGTCATGATACACTGTTATGTGGGGGGGGGGGATCTGCTGCTGTCACTTTTATAGTGATAATATCCCCCAATTCTGTACTAATGTCCCCCATCCTGGGCCCTTTCCAGTTATATGTGTCGATCATGCTGGTGTATATGTCTTTCATCCTGGTATATATATTCCCCATCTTTGTCCCATCATGGTAAATATAGCTTGCATCCTGGTATATATGGCCCTCATCCTTGGCTCATCCTAGTATATATGGTCCTCATCCTGGTATATATAACCCTCATCCTGGTATATATGGCTCTCATCCTGGTACACAATCTTCATCCTGGGCCCTTTCTGGAATATATAGCCCTTATCCTGGTATATATGGAATATATAATCCCCATCTTGGTATTTACAGGTGAAAATGGGCCCCCTTACCTCTTGGGCCGCATGTTCCACCAATGATATGTCTTTCCCTGCCATTATCCTGGTATATATGTCCCTCATCATACTGCAGACATAAAAAATGGTTATACACACCATCCCTCTGCTCCCCCAGTGTGTGGTGTTGTCTTTGATCCTGGCAAGTGAATTCAGTGTGTAAGTGACGCATTGCATGACGTCACTGCCATGCACCTGCAGTTACATGCGGACATCAGCTGCCGGAATATTCACTGCTCCCATACACCCGAGATTATGGGCTTGTGAAGCAGTGACTATTCATTCTCTATTAGAGATCATCCAGCCGCAGCAGTAAGTTGGCAGCTGGGTGATCATGTGTGCCCATCATTAAAGAGAAGGAATAGTCACTGCTCCCCACACCCATAATTTCTCCCACTCCTCAATGGCAGCTTCAGTGCCTAGAGGTAGATGGCATTATGAGAGTGAGCAGCAGTGAATATTCACTTTCGTTATAAGTGGGCACAGTGTTAGCCCTGACTCTGGTTCCTGCCTCCTGTGACCCACTTGTCCACTGCCACCCCTCCAGCAGGAGCACTCGGACTATGAGACAACCCCCCCTTTTCCTACACATTTTTTTTTGGGGGGGAGGGGGGAGAATGTGTCTTACAGTCTGAAAAATACTATAATTGGTTAATAGTAAAAGTAAAAAAGTACAATAGTCAAAATCACATATCATAAAAGGGCACAAATTGTTGTGAATCTGTCTGACCGTTTCAGGCACCACCCTCTTTCACTAAACTTTTCTGACAATTTTTAGAAGTGTCCCTAATGTCCCCCGAAAGAAACTTCCAGGTTGTGAGATCCCAGAGCCCTCAGCAATCACTCTCACAGTAAAAGAGTGAGCTCTACGACCCCAGCTCTGCGGCATCCTTCTTAAGCAGTTCAGTAAAATCTTAAAGTATGTGACCGCGCTGGATTAGTTGAGAGCAATGTCTCGTGCTTAGAGCAGCCACAGAGATTTGTGGGATCCCGCTCTGCACACTGAGATCCCACAAAATGGAAATTCAGGCTTAACTCAGGCTTAACTCTGCTAGTAGTTCATTTCGAGAGCCTTTAGGAACATTTGTGAAAGGTTTTGATACTGGATTATATTTAGATTATTCACTAATCTCAGGTTGCCCACTGCTTTATTTACTAAAAAGCGCAGCCCCAGATTGGAGATAGGAACTCTGAAGTATATCACATTGTATATAATTGCATTTCAAAACTTGTTTTGTTAATAAATGCTTGTAAATATATATTTTTCATGCCTACCTAGAAGGTCGACAGCAGCTGGGGGAGCAGGATGTCTCCAAACTTTTTGTAAATCTCTGTGGGGATCCCATCTGAACCCGGTGACTTATTATTGGGCATGGAGGACACTGCTAAATGCAACTCTTCCAGTGTGAGTGGACTGTTTAGGTATACCCTGTCCCCATCTGAAAATGAGGGCAGGGGGATGTCTTTCAGGTAAGAAGCTATCTGTTCCCTATCATATTGCAGTTTAGTACTGTAAAGTTGTTCGTAGAATTCAGAGAAGGTAGCCAAAATTTGGTCAGGTTGATTGACTATGGTCCCGGTTTTGTCCCTTAGCGCCCCCACAAATGTGTTCCCCCTTTGTGCTTTAGCAATCACCGCTAATAAATAACCCGCTTTTTCGCTCTTTTCAAAGAATCTCTGTTATGAAAAAAGTCTTTTGTTAGTGGCCCGTTCCTTAATGTGAGAGTCATATGCTTCTTGTGCCTCATTCCATTCCAGTAAGTCCCGTGTGTCCCCTGACAGAATGTACTTCTGTTCTGTTGTCTGGACCCGTTCTTTAAGAAAAATTTCAAATTGTGCCGACTTAATTTTAGATCTACTGACCCCCTGTATCAGTGATCCCCTCAAACAGGCCTTCATGGCATCCCAAACAGTGTTAAGCGACATCTCCCCAGTACAGTTGTCCTGAAAATAGTATTCAAGGGCTAGTTCAACCAGGCCCACATCTATAATCTGTAGCCAAAAAGGATTAAAGGACCACAAGCTACTGGTATGATCAAGCTTGGGTAAAATATTAAGTCGTGTCAACAGTGGGGAATGGTCTGATAAACCTCTAGGAAGGTATTCTGTGTTTTCCACCTTTGGTAGTATACCCTCCGAGCCCAAGATCAGGTCTATTCTGGACAGAGTGTTGTGTGTTTTGGAATAGCATGAGAATCGCTTGATCGGTTTCTGATTCGCCACAGATCTGAAAGTGCCAGTTCAGCCACCGTCTCCCCAAATTTGGAGTTAGGATAGTGTTCTGAGTACCCGCATTGTGTTTGTCCCAATATGGGTGAAAGATGTTGTTGAAATCCCTCGTGCACACCACCTGTACATTGGGGGTCTTGCTAATCATTTCCGCAATTTTGTTCATAACAGTATTATTATATGGAGGCGGTATATAAACTGTTATCAGAAGGAGCTCCTTGTTAAATATTTTACAGTGCATGCAAATTAATCTACCTTCCTGATCTACTGTGGATGAAATGATCTCAAATGGGATTGCTCTGTGGACTAAGATACTGACACCTCTGGAATGAGCTGTGTAGGTTGAGTGGAAACAATGGCCCACCAATGAGCGATTCATGTATGCTATTTTGTCGCCCTCCAAATGTGTTTCCTGTAGGCAGATGATTGCTGGAAAGTGGGATTTGACCTGTTCCATTACTGCTACCCTTTTTGTGGTGTCCCCCAAGCCACAGACATTCCAAGAAAGAATGTTAATCCTACCCGCCATCCTGGTGGTATGCGTATGTAGTGCAGGCAGTCACACCCGGCAAAGAGTTCCAACCCTCCTCCACCTTCCTGAACCACATGAGAACCATTAACAGACATAAATATAAAAGCATCATTAAAGCTGCAGAAACATTCCCCCCCTCCATCCTACCCCCCCTTCCCCCACATCTAACAGTTGTCCCACAACATAAACATTGAAACTGAGGCACCAGTCCATCCTGCAGCCGAAACAAGAGAGACAATAAAATTCCCACTTCCCAAAATGGTTTAAGGCAAGAAAAAAAAGCCTGAGAACAATGAAAACTGCAGGGAAGAGAGAAAAACAAAAACAGTCTCTGTAAGTGAAAAAGGGAAAGAAGAAGAAACCCAAACTCCTCTTCCAGGGAATTCTGCTGGAACCAATCAATGGGTATCATAATAATTTTATCCACTGTGCCAATCCTATGTAATCGCAGCAGAATGTCGAGTATTCATCATCCATAAAGTCCTTAAAGGGTTACATATCAACGTTGTGGACTTTGCCTGAGCTGTTGCTCATTCATGTCGAGCCATCTGAGAGCATCTTTAGGATTTTCAAAAAAAGAATGTCTCTTGCAGTGCAGCTACCAGAGCTTTGCTGGGTACAGCATGGAGTATGAGACTTGTGCATTTCTCAGGCATCGTTTGACATCTGTGAATTGAGCTCTTCTTTTTGAAATTTCAACTGAATCATCAGGAAAGACGGATATTTTGTGGCCATCCACCGTTATGGACCCTTTGTTTCTAGCCGCTCTTAGGATCGCATCCCGGTCTCTATAATGTAGTAGTTTCACCAGGACAGGTCTTGGAGGAGCTCCCGGAGGCAGGGGTCTGGTGGGCACTCAGTGGGCTCTCTCTACAGCATACAGGGGGGAATAGGACCTCTGCGTCAAATACGTTTTGTAGCCATCTCTCAAAGAATTCTGACAAATTTGTGCCTTCCGTTATTTCTGGAACCCCTATCAGCCGCACATTGTTTCTCCTCAGTCTATTTTCTAAATCATCTGTCTTGTTAAGTAGAAATGCCAGTTGCTGATCATGCCTGCGGGAGTCACGGGTAACCTGGGGCATTTTGTCACTGATTCTTCCCTCTGATGCCATCATGCGGTCATTCACTTTTTGGAGGCTCTGTTTCACACCTGATAACTCCTCCATGATTTGGCCCATCAGGAAGCTGAGGGATGTCATCGTGGAGCCATTTTGAGCTATAGCTGCAAGCACGTCTTTCAGAGTGGGCTCAGCACCCTGCAAAGTTGTGGCAGGCTCAGGGGGACATTTATTATGCATGGATGCAGGGGGCTCCAGCTTGTTTTGCAAACCTTGCTGTAATAATAATGAGTCTGCACTAGTTCCTCCTTCCTCCTCCACTGTATTGTGAGGGCTGTGCTGCCTGGAGCTCCCCCGTTCAGCTCCTTCATCCCTGTGTACCGCGTCCTGTGCCCCTGGCGTACTCAGACAGTTTTTCAGCAGCGTGCATGGCTGCAGCTCTCCGTGCTTTGGAGGCTGGTGTCTGTGTCCCACAACCATTTTGTGCAGTACCCTCCATTCCTGCCGCCGCCTCCTTCTGCCTCCTGCTCGTCCCCCCGGCCATGTAACCACCGTCCAAGCTGTGCAGTAAGTGCAGGGTAGTCTCTGGTTGCTGCACGGATGATTTTTGTCCTCTCCTAGGCCCAGTAGAAGTTAGGATAATCGGCAGTTCCAGGAGCTCTCCCTCTTAGCTTCCTCTCGCATCTCCGGTCAGTCCACACCCCACACCACCCATTATTAACCTGTAAGTGAAAGTAATAAACACGTACACCCTTTATTTGGAATAAAAGACAATAAACACCCTCTTTTACCACTTTATTAATCCCCCAAATACCCCTCCAAGGTCCGACTTAATCCACATGAGGTCCCATGATGCTTTCAGCTTTACTACATCAGAAGCTGACAGTAGCAGCAGTAGAACACCGCCACTCTCTGAGCTCCACGCAGAAACTGAAGTGAATCGCGCGGTCAGCGGGGATGTCACTGAGGTAGTGCCTGTGTGTGTGCGGTAATAATGGGGGTTGTAGTGCCTGTGTGCGGTGATGATGGGGGCGGTAGTGCTGCCGGTGTGTGCAGTGATGATGGGGGCGGTAGTGCCGGTGTGTGTGTGTGCGGCGATGATGGTGGTAGTGCCTGCGTGTGTGCGGTGATGATGGGAGCAATTGTGCCTGTGCGTGTGCGGTGATGATGGAGGCGGTAGTGACGGTGTGTGCAGTGATGATGGGGACGGTAGTGCCGGTGTGTGCGGTGATGATGGGGACGGTAGTGCCGGTGTGTGCAGTGATGATGGGGGCGATAGTACATCCTTGTGCGGTGATGATGGGGGTGGTAGTGCTGCTGACGGATGCCTGCAAAATAACGCATCCTTTGGATCTGTTAGCAACACAAAAATTGACGGATGCATCGTTTCGACGCAGCAATGGACAAGGCGGATGAGACACAACGCAAGTGTGAAAGCAGCTTAAAGCCTGCTTTACACGTTTCAATATGTCGTGCGATCGCATTTGCGATTGCACCCGCCTCCATCGTTTGTGCGGCACGGGCAATTTCTTGCCCGTCTTGCACAATGTTGTAACCCCCCGTTACATGTACTTACCTTCCAAACGACCTCGCTGTGGGCGGCGAACATCCACTTCCTGAAGGGGGAGGGACGTTCGGCGTCACACAGCGGCCGGCCAATCGAAGCGGAGGGGCGGAGATGAGCGGGACGTAAACATCCCGCCCACCTCCTTCCTTCAGAATTGCCGGCGGGACGCAGGTAAGCTGCAGTTCATCGCTCCCGGGGTGTCACACGGAGCGATGTGTGCTGCCCCAGGTACGATGATCAGGACGTGCGATTTTTAGAAAATGAGCGACGTTTCAGCGATGAAGGGGAAGGTGAGTATTTCTGCTCGTTCATAGCTGTCACACGCTACGATATCACTAACGAGGCTGGATGTGCGTCACTAATGAGATGTCGGCGGGGACACGTCGTTAGATATATCGTAGCGTGTAAAGCCCGCTTTAGATATCGAAATTGGACAACAGATTCAGAATACATTTTTTCCTAATTTATTTTCTGATGTCATGGTTTAAAAAAATAAATTAATTTCAAGATAATATCATTAAGAAATAATAACTGTTTATTTTTAGCAGATGACTGTATTGGGAGTTCAGATGGAAATCTAATATCTTCAGAATTTAAAACAGATGATCAAAGTATCACACATGATACATATAAAGAGTATGCTGTTGTCACAGATATACCTCCAGTCCTTCCTCGGAAAGCTTTATCATCTGATGTTTTCAAACAAGTCCAAAAGTCTGATTTATCACAGAATTTTAAGCAAAATGAAAGATACAGAAAGGATGTGGAACATGTAACTGCTCCTGCAAGGAAGAAACCATTTTTCATGTTCAAAATGTGGGAAATGTTTTATTTGGAAATCAAACCTTGTTAGACATCAAAAAACTCACACAGGGGAGAAGCCATTTTCATGCCTAGAATGTGGAAAATGTTTTACTCGGAAAATAATTCTTGCTAATCATCAAAAAATTCACACAGGGGAGAAGCCATATGCATGTTCAGAGTGTGGGAAATGTTTTATTTGGAAATCGGATCTTGTTGAGCATCAAAGAATTCACACAGGGGAAAAGCCATTTTTATGTTCAGAATGTGGGAAATGTTTTATTCAGAAATCATATCTTGTTACACATCAGAAAAATCACACCGGAGAGAAGCCATTTTCATGTTCAGAATGTGGGAAATGTTTTACTCTGAAATCATATCTTAATATCCATCAAAGATCTCACACAGGGGTGAAGACATTTTCATGTTCAGAGTGTGGCAAATGTTTTATTGCGAGATCAAATTGTGTTACACATCAGAAAATTCACACAGGGGAGAAGCCATTTTCATGTTCAGAATGTGGGAAATGTTTTATTCGGAAATCGCATTGTGTTACGCATCAAAGATCTCACACAGGGGAGAAGACATTTTCATGCCCAGAATGTGGTAAATGTTTTATTAGGAAATCACATTGTGTTAGGCATCAAAGATGTCACACAGGGGAGAAGTCATTTTCATGCCCAGAATGTGGTAAATGTTTTATTAGGAAATCACAACTTGTTTACCATCAAAAAAATCACACCAAATAAATCATTTTTATGTTCTGAATGTGGAAACTGTAACTCTTAGAAATTAGATCTTGTTAAACATCTGAAGAAGCCGCACAGGGAAGGAACCTTTTTCATGTTGTGAATAATTTAAATGTTTAAATGGTAAACCAAGTTTTGCCGACCATCAGAAAACCAACAGAGTAGAGCAGCCATTCTTGCTTTCAGAATTTGCCAAATGTTTATTTATTATTTATTAATCAGGTCATGTTGTCAGATGGATAAAGAGTAAGCCCGGCTCAACCGTGTGGGACGGTGCTCTGAAGTAAAAATTAGCCAATATAGAATAGAGAAACTTCGGCACACGTGAAAGAATAGAGGAAAATTTGCTTGAATTTAATGTCTTTATGTTGTGAAAAAAAGGAGTAACAAAAGAACGTCCCTCATACCACCAACGTTTCGGCGTGTAGCCTTTATCTGGGTGATAGGGATCTAGTAAAGACAATAACAATGAAGAGAAAACACTGAAAAATACGTTTTGTGTTGAATCAAAGAGGCTCTCCTTTGCGCTGGGGGGGACTGTGTGAAAGGCCCTATCGATCCACCAGGATCACTATTCTTGTGAGATGCCAAATGAAAGGATATAATATCCCTGTATGTAGGACAGTGAATAAGGATATGGTAAATCCTTGTGGTATATATTTTGTGGAGCACTAAAGGGTTTTGGCATGCGTTATGTGCCTTATTTGCTAAGTTGTACAGAGGTATGTCCCTGTCCCTGTATGCCCAATAGTGAATTATGCGCTTAATGGATAGTATTAATCCAGGGAAAAAATGGGGAATCCTGTACTCTGGATCAAGGTGGAAGGAGCAAATGGCCTTGGGCAATGTGATACAGCGCCTGCAGTGGTGGCTGGAGTGAGGGTGAGAAGGCGCTTCTCACCCTGACTCCAGCCACCACTGCAGGCGCTGTATCACATTGCCCAAGGCCATTTGCTCCTTCCACCTTGATCCAGAGTACAGGATTCCCCATCTTTTCCCTGGATTAATACTATCCATTAAGCGCTTAATTCACTATTGGTCTTTGCTAGATCCCTATCACCCAGATAAAGGCTACATGCCGAAAAGTCGGTGGTATGAGGGACGTTCTTTTGTTACCCCTTTTTTCACAAAATAAAGACATTAAATTTAAGCAAATTTTCCTCTATTCTTTCACGTGTGCCGAAGTTTCTCTATTCTATGTTGTCAGATGGGTCACAAAAGAGAAGCCATCATGATGTACTATAATTCAAAGAGTTTTATCCAAAAATTGGCTACAATTGCTCAAGGAAGAATTGGTGAGGGAAAGAACCATTTTCTTTCTTTTTAAACTTATCGTATTTTTCGGACCATAAGACACACCTAGGTTTTGAAGTAGGAAAATAGGGAAAAAGATTGAAGCAAAAAATGTGGTCATGATGCACTGTTATGGGGGATCTGCTACTGACACTGTTACAGGGGTAATATCCCCCAATTGTTAGCGCAATGTGTTTGACGACCTTCCCTTTAAATAGTGCTTATCACAAATCTGCGGCTTCTTTTTTTATTTACTAAAGCAGAAGAGAGCCGCAGATTAGTGAATTTTCTAAATGTAATCCAGTCCAAAACTTTTGGAAGTGTCCCTAATGTCACCCAAAATGAACTTCCAGGTTGCGAGATCCCATAACCCTCATGGATCTCTCTCACAGTGAAAGAGTGAGCTCTATGGCCCCAGCGCTGCAGCATCCTTCTTAAGCAGTTCAGTAAAACCTTAAGGCCATGTGCGCACGTTGCGTTCTGTACCTTGCAGTGAAAAACGCATCCTCTGGCAGAATTTGTCAATGTCAAATTTCTTTGTGATCACAAAAACGCATTAAAAATGCATGCATTTTTCTTGCGTTTTTGCCGCGTTTTGACCGCGTTTTACATGCTTTTTCAGTGCTTAAAATGGAATGCGTTTTCAATACAAAGACCGTACTAAATAAAGTTTGCACATTCCAACACTAAGAAAAAAAATGGAAAAAAAAACAACCTTTAAAACAAACATTATAATGATAATTTTCATAAAAAGATTATTGAGATTTAATATGTATGTTAAAAATAAATTTCTTATTGTTTGACTCTTTTTTTTACAGTCGGGCTGCATGTGAGGGCAAAAAGGAAACCTCTTGATCTCACTATAATGCTAAAAATGCATGCTTTAAATTTTGTTAAAAAAGCATGCGTTTAGCATCACAAAAGCATGTAAAATGCTTGAATTTTGATTTTGGATGCGTTTTGATAATTCTCATTGACTTCAATGTTAGTAAAACGCTGCCAAAATGGCAAAAACAATTGACATGTTGCTTGTTCAAACGCAGAGATTTTGACAAATTTTACGCACCTAAAACGCTGCGTTTTTAAAAGCATTGTTCGTACAAGAAAGCCCAAATTTCCATAGACTTTGCCTGGAAATCAAAACGCATGAAATTTGGCATGAAAACGCTGCAGCTCAAAACGCTGCGGAAACTCATGAAAAAACGTAACGTGTGCACACAGCCTTAAAGAGTATGTGACCGCGCTGGATTAGTTGAGAGATCAGTGTCTCTTGCTTAGAGCAGCTGCAGAGATTTGTGGGATTCGCTCTGCACACTGAGATCCCACAAAATGGAAATTCGGGCTCAACTCTGCTAGTAAGCTGGGTATTTGTAGAGCCTTTAGGAACATTTGTGAAACGTTTTGATACTGGATTATATTTAGATAATGCACTAATCTCAGTTTACCCACTGTTTCATGTACTAAAAAGTGCAGTATATCAGAGTGTATATAATTGCTTTCAAAACTTGTTTTGTTAATAAATGCTTGTAAAATATATATTCTTCATGCCTATCTTTCTCTATTGTTTAGATGTGATGATTTTGCCTCAGAACCTCTGGAGTTGAGGCAGAGCTGTAGACATTTCGCACAAAAATAGTGAGGGGATGTCACAGAGGTGTCATGGCCGGTGGACAATCCAGTAGCAGCGAGTGTTAGAAAATCCCAGAGATCCCTCACCCTGGGGTGCTTTGGGTGCGGTTTATAGTTGTTCCCGGCTGTGGTCTGCAGCGGTTGTCTCCTCTTGTTGTTCCAGAGACTTCTGTGGTAGCTGCTCCTAAGATAAGTGTTTGACCTTTGATATCTACCTGGGCTCAGGTGGTAGAATTTGTGTTTCCCCTGTATCGGGTCCTTTTGTCTCCCTTAGCGTTAGTGATGTTGATGAATAGCTCATACCTGCCGTTTTTACTTAGGGCTCAGATCACGGTTTGCCTAGGGTGAGGTATTCCTGCTCGGCGACAGGTGCAGAACTTGTGTAGGGTTGGTGAGGACAGTGAGGGTGAGCTGCAGGTTATTATCAGGGGTCACCACTTCCCCCTTTCCGTAGTAATAGGGCATTCTTTTCCCTTTCCCTTTATATTTTATTATACGGCCTATATACCTTCTATCCCCAGCCGTGACAGGGGAGAATTGACTGCAATTTGGACTGCATCCAAGATATGTGGAAGTTGTTAAGACACTCTGGTCCCAATTCATCAAAGCTTTTATGCCAAAAAAGTGGCACAAAAGCTTTGAAAAGTCACAACAATTTAGATAAATGAGTTGTGCCAAACTTTGGCGGCTTTTGGCTTTTTCACTCCAAAATTTGCAGAGCTTAGGTGGGATGGGGCATGACAGCACAGCTCCTTAAATACATAACAAGCTGTGGTGTTCTCTATGACAGAAATCTCACTCCAGTCCCTGAAGGGAGTAATATTTCTAGGAGGCACATGCCACTTGTCAAACGCTCCAGATTCATGAAGAGGCATGCACCACTTCATGAATCAGGAGTGGCCACCGCATAATTTGGGCCCTTTATGTTATAAAAATGATCCCTTTACAAAGTATAATTGTTGTAATTGAAAAATGAAAGGATTTTATATGTCTGATATCCAAGTGCTTATTTTGTTTAATGGGGCTACCCACAAATAGAGATGAGTGGACCTGTTTGAAGTTCGGGTTCGGCTTTTTCAGATGGACTTTAGATAAAGTTCAATTTGGGAACCGGACTTGACCTGAACCCCATTGGAAGTCACTGATTGGGCAATTTGGGTCTCCGCCCACATGCAACCGGTCATAAACAGAGCATTTCCAGGGGAGGGAGAGTGGGATTTCTTTCTTGTACACAATGCATCCTTTAGCAATGTTTTTACCCCCAGTTAAAACCATTCAGACACTGCAAGCGGCTCACACTGTGCCGAGCACTGAGCATACCCGAGTACACCAATTAAAGATCGAGTGGTTAAAACGTAAAGCACCCTTAAGGAGCAAACAACACCCAAGACTGACTTAGAGAGGCAGCAAACTCACCAACTGTCAGTACATGGATCATTATCTCCTGAGGAGCGTAGGAACGCTGTACAAGCCTGGATCACAGCAGAAGGAGGAGGGGGTGTGCGGGGATAAGATGGCGCCGACAGTGAGGAGGGAGGAGGGAGAGGAAGACCAACGGCAGCCGCAGCAGCATGTCGATACAGGAGGCTAGGATAACAGAAGAACCCAGAGAAATCAGAGCAGTACAGAGACACTGGGTGAGATTAATTACCTAAGGCTGGCAAAAGAAGTGGCAGACCATCTGACTGCAGACATTAGGGAGTCACTAGCAGTCTCAGTGAAGGAGGCTATGGCGGTGCTGCAGGAGGACGTGGAACATCATGACATGAGGCTGACAGAGGTAGAACAAAGAATCTCTGATGCCGAAGACAATTTGACAAGACTGGAGGGAAGATTTAAGGAGCTAGACACTAATGCTCCGCTCATGAAGGATGAAATAGAAGACCTTGAAAATAGGTCTAGGAGGAATAACTAAGGATGGTGGGCCTGCCTGACTCAGTGATGACAAAATATCTGGACTCAATCTGTGAAAAATAATTACCCCAGTCCCTAGGTCTACCACACAGCTGCCGGTAATAAAGGTAAAAAGGTTTTTTTCAGCTCACCCGGTAATCAGTAGAACTAGTTCCTCTGTCCAAGACGGTGCAAGGAGGTGGGCTCTTTGTTCAGGGGTGGAATGGCAATAGGTTTTGGAAAGGTGTTTCCTGTCCAGCAACACGTCCAGAGATAGTTTAGTTAAAATTTCATTTTATTTTAGAAAAAAACATAAAACTAACATGACGTTAGATGGACATCCAGAGCAGATAAAAAGCGTCTTACGCGTGTTTCAAGCCGCTGTGGCTCTTAATCTTAGACATATGCTGTTTGAATAAGACACAATATGTATAGAAAATACCTGATCACTCCCTTGAACATCATATCTGGTTTGGACACACACAGGTTGTACTAATCACTCTCCCAGAGTAGCAGCAGCAAAACATTATGACCCAGAGGTCTCTGCAAGTCATTTAACCCATCATAAGCCATTAAACATAGCAAATCCTTATGAGATAAAATCTTTACAATCATGAAGTCATCAATTAACTTTATTACTCGAGAAGCAAAAAATGACATAACATATTACTTTTCTCAATATCCCAAAAAAAGTTGAAATTTTTTTTGAAAAAAATTTTTTTTAATAAATTTAACCCCTTCACGACCTTGGACGGATCTATCCGTCCAGGATCGTGTCCCGTTAAGCCCCGCCCCCTGCCGCGAGCAGGCGGCGTGGATCGGCACACATATCAGCTGTTTTCAACAGCTGACATGTGTGCCTCCTAGCCGCGGGTGGAATCGCTTCCACCCGCGGCCATTAACCCCTTAAATCTTGCTGCCAAAGTCTGGCAGCAAGATTTAAATGCGCGCGGCCATGTTTGTCACTTACCGCCGCCCCCACCGGAAGTCACGTGTGTTATCACGTGACTATCGGTGGTTGCCATCGTAGCACAGGGTCATGTGATGACGCCTGCTGCTATGATGTTTCACTTTCGTTTTCCCTCGGCCGAGAGCAGAGGGAAAACCAAAGTGACTGAATCTGCTGTTTACAGCTGTATTGCTGTGATCAGCAGATAGCGATCAGCGATCGGATTGCTGATTGCTATAGCCCCCTAGGGGAACTAGTAAAATAAAAAAAAAAAAAAACCTAAAAGTTCAAATCACCCCTTTTTCCCCCCATTGAAAATTAAAGGGTTAAAAAATTAATAAATATACACATATTTGGTATCGCCGCGTTCAGAAATGCCCGATCTATCAAAATATAAAATCAATTAATCTGATTGGTAAACGGCGTAGTGGCAAAAAAATTCCAAACGCCAAAATTACGTTTTTTGGTCGCCGCAAGTTTTACGGAAAATGCAATAACAGGCGATCAAAACGTAGCATCTGCGCAAAAATGGTACCATTATAAACATCAGCTCGAGATGCAAAACATAAGCCATCACTGAGCCATAGATCCCAAAAAATAATAACGCTACGTGTTTCGGAAAATGGCGCAAAACGTGCGCCACTTTTATTGGACAAACTTGTGAATTTTTTTTAACCCCTTATATACAAGTAAAACTATACATGTTTGGTGTCTACAAACTCGCACCGACCTGAGGCATCACATAGATACATCAGTTTTATCATAAAGTGAACACGGTGAATAAAATATCCCAAAAACTATTGTACGATCCCACTTTTTTTGCAATTTTTCCGCACTTGGAATTTTTTTGCCGTTTTCCAGTACACTATATGGTAAAACTTATGATTTAATTTAAAAGTACAACTCGTCCCGCAAAAAACAAGCCCTCATATGGCAAGATTGACGGAATAATAAAAACGTTACGGCTCTCGTAAGAAAAGGAGCAAAAAACAAAAACGCAAAAACGGAAAGTGCCCGGGGGCTGAAGGGGTTAATGGACTTGTAGCTAATGCAATTAGTATATATACATAAGGTCGCTTCTAATATTCATACCCATTGACATGCAGGAATTGTATGTTAAAATCCATTTGGCCTCTTTATCTCGCAGCATGTGAATGCGATCTCCCCCTCTTCTAGGGAGTGGAATTTGTTCTATGGCATTCACCCGATAAGAACTAACATCACCACTGTGGTCATATAAAAAAATGCCTCGATGCTCCTGACAAACTCCTAGAAGTAGGATTTAGGATGTCACACAAATGCTCCCCTATGCGTTTCCTCAAAGTGCGGCTCGTGCAACCTATATATTGTCTCTGGCATTTTTCACGTTACAACATAGACACAATAATCCGTGCCACAGGTAATAAAAGAATTGATCCTGTGGCGCTTTCCCGTGATGGAATTAACGCTTTCTTTGGTATTATACATATAGGCGCATATCCCACATTGTTTTTTGCCGCACTTGAAGGAACTGCATGTGGGTAACCAAGATTTTATCTCATATTTGCTATGTTCAATGGCTTATGATGGGTTAAATGACTTGCAGAGACCTATGGGTCATCATGTTTTGCTGCTGCTACTCTGGGAGAGTGATTAGAACAACCTGTGTGTGTCCAAACAGGATATGGTGTTCAAGGGAGTGATCAGGTATATTTTATACATAGTGTCTTATTCAAACAGCATATGTCTAAGATTAAGAGCCACATCGACCTGAAACGCGTAAGATGTTTTTTATCTGCTCTGGATGTCCATCTAACGTCATGTTAGTTTTATGTTTTTTCACACAGCTGCCGGGTAGAAAGATCACACAGAGTGGGACCCAGATGGGAGCAAAGAGATCGACACAGTAATAATGACAATACCTCCAGGCAAAGTGAAATATCCAGAGCAAGACAGGTTATTATTAAATACCTGGAATACAAAGATAAAAAAGAAATTCTACGGGCCTTCAGGAATAGGAGACAGACACTACGCATTTAGGGACACAAGATTCTACTATTTGGCGACTATTCGGCAGAAGT
This sequence comes from Anomaloglossus baeobatrachus, assembly GCF_048569485.1. Lineage (NCBI taxonomy): Eukaryota > Metazoa > Chordata > Amphibia > Anura > Aromobatidae > Anomaloglossus > Anomaloglossus baeobatrachus. Next base: position 274,817 of record NW_027441924.1, on the reverse strand, counting down.
CACACGAAAAAGAAAAGCATTTAGCCAGATCTGCACTGCTCTCTATCACAAAAACATTCAATTTCAGCTTTCATACCAAGCAATACTAAGAGTAAAAGGAGCAGATGGGGTCACAAAGACTTTCTGGGATCCTTCGGAAGTGGAGAAGAGGATACTACAGGAGGGGAGCACACAGGGACAGGAGAGGAATGGCAAAGAAGGGATGTCCACTGATCTGAAACATGCAAATCCTGCAAACATAACATCTGCAGGTAGACCCGACAAAAAGTCAGAGTGGAGTCAATTGATATCCAGACCAGCCAGTCCGAAGGAAAAGCGACAGATGGCAACTTCAGCTGGAGAAAGAGGAGGAAGAGGCAGCAGCTAGTGAAAAAGCAGGACAAGACGACTTAATTTGGGACTGGTGAAGGGAGCCATATGGTGATAAATGTGCCTTAACTCTCTAAAGTCTCACCAGCTTCCCTCTCTCTTTCTCTTCCTTTATCTCTCTCTTTTTCATGCCTAGTCCTTTTTCCCTTCTATCACTCTCTAATGCTCTTTTTTTACCTTCCTTTCCTCTTTCTTTTCTCCTTCGTCCCTCTTTTATGTCTCACCTCTTTCCATCTTCCTTTTTATCCTTTCATCTGCTTTTATTCTTACCCTTATTTTGTACCTTTCCTTTTCCGGCTCTCTTCCCCCCCCTCTTTTTTTTTTTTTTTCCTTCTCTTCTCTTAATGACCGGTGTAAGCTGTTTTAGGATTTTGAAAAATGTATAAAGGCTGTTTAGGGACAAAGAGCTAATAGCTGATAGAGGGGGAGGGGTGACATAGTGGGGTGGCTTCACAAAGAGCTTGACCTGAAGCAGGGGTTTGAAAGGAGTTTAAATCATCTCAGATAAAATGGAAGACATTAATTGTATTTGTAAAGTTGGGGATGGGAGGGGTTATATACAGTTGGGTGGGGGGATGGGAGGGGTTATATACAGTTGGGTTTGGGGAGGGTAGGGAAACGGAGTTGGGGAATCCATGCAACACGGCCAGAAAAAGGAATTGTTGATTTTGGGAAATATGGTTAAGCTCATTATGTGGAATGTTAAGGGACTCAGATCGCCACACAAACGAAATATGATACTACATCATCTCAAGAAGCTTAAGGTTGATATTGCTTTATTACAGGAGATGCACTTGCAAAAGGATGAGTTCTTCCGTATGAACAAGATGTGGGTATATGGGTCGGCCTCAAAAGGTAGGAAAGCAGAGGTTCTTATTTTGATCAATAAAAACTTTGCACACGAGGTGGAAGCACAAGATTCAGATGAAGAAGGAAGATCCATACATATAAAGATTTCACGTACTCAAGGCACTTTTAGTATCCATGATATACAGTATATGCACCCAATACGGAATAAAGGCCTTTTTTCGAAAATATAACTAATAAGATTTTGATGGATGGGGAAATACTGTATGTAAACTGGTGGGGGGAGATTTCAACACAGTGGTTTCTCACTAAGAAGATAGGAGGAGTCAGGGGAAACAAAGGAGGAGTACGGAGGGGCTGCTGGAAGCAATGCTAAAAACAACGACACTGCATGATTGCTGGAGAATACATCACCCGCAAGAGAGAGAATTTACACATGACTCTTGGTCATGGATTGACCTCTAGCTGACAACTGAGAATTTATTGCAGAGGGTAGAAGAGATAGCTATAGAGAATATGGTAATCTCAGATCATAGCCCAGTGGCAGTCAGTGTAGCTGATAAAATTCAGAGAGGACAGGAATATATATGGCGCTTCCCCTCATTCTTGACTGTGGACGAAAACTTCCATAGAATTCTGAGAGAGTGGTGGGTGGATTATACATTCACGAATCAGGAGCACAATGGGGAAACATGCACACATCCGATCGCATACATGCACACATCCGATCGCATACATGCACACATCCGATCGCATACATGCGCACACACACTCACGATATCACACGTACCACTACAATCGCGCGCGCACATACACAACATCCGGAGATGTCACATGGTTCCGGCCATGTGAGCAAGGTCCTGGAAGATCACAGCACAATATCGCCGCCGAGAAGCAAGCAGTATCACTGGATGGGGTGAGTGTGTGTAAGCGATCTGTAGTCTGTGTGTGTGTCTGTGTATGTGAGATCTGATGTGTGTGTGTGTGTTCCGCTGCAGGACCATGATGTGCTCACCTGCTCCCGGTCGGCGTCTGGTGAGTATGATCGGGGCGTCTTCTCTCTTCTTTCTTTAGTGGGTCTCCGTTGTCTATGATGAAGTGTCCTGCAGTGTCTTTAACTTTTTCATTGCTGCATGACACTTCATTAATGACCGCAGCTATGTCTTATTTTCAGGGGATGTCTTATATTAAAGCATCCCTGAAAACTCCTGCTATGTCTTATTTTCGGGGGGGCGTCTTATTTTCGGGGAAACACGGTAGTGCCAAAAGGTTAATGTCAATCGAAAAAGGAGGGATCAGACTACCAAACATTAGGGGGTACAATCTGGCCTGTATCTTGAGACATGTAGTCGATTGGATAAGACGAACAAGTAGGTACTCTGACTGGGATATAGAGGCTGAATTTTGTAAGCCTTGAGACCCGAGTTGAATTTTAAATACCTCCATTCCAAATTTGCCGCCCAATATTAAACACTCACTGATTTGTAGACACACAGTGATAACTTTGAAGGCGGTTAGGAAAAAGTTCGGGTTAGCCTGGAATATCTCCAAATTCCTTAATCTATGGGCTTGTCCTAACTTTCCACAGGGAAGGGAAAATGATCTCTTTAAAGAGTGGAGGGAAAAAGGGATTAGAACTCTAAAAAACCTGATGCATGATACAGAACGGAGATGGATGACGTGTGAGGAGTTGAGAGAAAAGTATGACTTGCGCCGATTCCAGATTCACCAGTTTGAACAGGTGAAACAAGGGATAATGAAGAAACTATACAACATAAATAACGAATATGAGGCAAATCAGATGGATGCGATCATATTAAGGGACATTCATGCTACAAATATATCAAGTTTATACGGAATTATGAGAGAAGTGTTAGTCCCTAACATATCAAAAAGAATTTTGGAAGGGTGGGCAAGGCAGTTGGGAGATCAAGAGGGGGGAGGAGAAGTTTTTGAAAGGTTGGAAGAAGGTTGAGGAAGAAGATTGTGAATGAGAACTTAAGGGATACCCAATTCAGGATCATACATAGAGCTACCTATGGATTTAATATATTGTATGCTGGACATCCAGATAAGATGATGAGTTGTCCAAAATGTAGTACGGAAAAAACAGACCTATTTCATGGGTTATGGCAGTGCGGGAGGATTGAAAGATTTTGGAAACAAGTCCAGCGGGTAGTGAGGAAAATCTGGAACAGAAACGTGGAGATGGATCTAAAAGTTTGGTTATTTCACTATCAGCATCAGGAGGAAGAAGGAAGTTTAGTGTAGATCACAGAGGGAAACTGGTTTATGCCGCGCTAAAAACCACTGATGCCGGTATATTAAAAATTTCTTTTTTATTTCACAAACTTATGCGTTTCAGAGACATGACCCGTCTCCTTCTTTAATATACTGGCATCAGTGGTTTTTAGCGCGGCATAAACTCGTTTCCTTCTGTGATCTACACTAAACTACGTTATCCACGGGGCCGCTGCTGAACCACGCAGACACTCACATGCGTGTATAAGGGGTTGTGACTGGCACAACCAAACTAGGTGAGTGTACCTCTTTTCTTCATTTCTAAATGTTTTACCGGGTAAGACCCTATTGCGCCTTGTGTCCCCCATCTCTAGCAGCATCAGGAGGAGGGAGAGGAAGAGGGGGACAAGTTACCGAATCTTTTCCATGATATAGCAATAAGTAAAAGGGCAATTCTTCAGAAGTGGCTGGTGAAAAAAATACCAACGAAAGAAGAACTGGTTAATCAATTGAAAAAAACGCTCATGTTGGAGAAGGTGGTGCTGGAGAGATGCAAAGAGAGGATGGCAGCAAAATTTTTTTTTTTTTCAATTTAAAGTTTTATTAAATTTTTCAAAAAGAAACATATAACATACATGAGAAGGACACAAAACCATGCTGCATCAAATAGCATTCATCCATAATCTGGATCAATAAAAAACTATCAAAAGCTTCATAATGGAATATGGATGATTACAAAAATATATGGATAATCATTTTTAAACCCTAGAAAATAGTGAAACAAAGAAGAAAGCTTAAGAAAAGAGGCAGTCGTGAAGAGTAGAGAGAAAAGAGCGGGTCAGAGGAGGAAGTGGAAGGGAGGGAAGTTGGGCACGGCGACCGGAGCTGATACTGTGTCTGTTGGACCATAACACATCAAAAGGGTAGTATATTATCTGAAGAATAAGGGGGGCCAGGGTACTTGTCCTCCGGAGATTAGATTAGTTCCAGAAATTTTTTACCCGACAGGAATGATTCCCACTGAAACCATTTGGCGGCTATCTCTACCGTCTGCCCACGTGACTGGGCCATCACCATTTCCATTCGGTGGATTACATTCACCTCCATTACCCACTCATCTAGCGTAGGGGGGGTAGGATCCTTCCAACGTCGTGGGATCACTGTCTTGGCAGCCTGGAGGAGGTGACCTAGGATAGATTTTTTATAGACCTTTTCGGGTATGTTAAAGATGTACAGCAAAACTGCTTCTGGGCGGCTGGGAACCACAATCCCGGTAACCTCATGGATGGCCACCAATACTTTGTTCCAAAAGACCGACAGACTCGGGCAGTACCACCAGATGTGTGACATGGTGCCCCCCTGCGCTCCACAGCGCCAGCATGTGTCAGGAACTTCGGGACACCATGCATGGAGAGATGCTGGGACCCTGTACCACCTAGAAAGAATTTTATAGCTGGTTTCTTGCATCCTGGTGGCCACCACTGACCTATGGGTCAGGCGGTAACAACGCTCCCATTGTTTCCTAGGGAACGTCTGATTGAGCTCTGTTTCCCATGCCGCACAGAAGTGAGGGCGGGACGTCTCTGCCGCGCCTGTCATAAACTTGTACACTCTTGAGATTGCATGGCGCGAATCAGAAGACCCACTACAAAGATTTTCAAAAGGTGTTTGGGGCGGGCAGTGGGCCCTGACAGTGTCTGGGGAGGTTATAAAGTGTTTGAGTTGGGCATATTCAAAATGGAACCGCAGTTTGAAGTTACGATTCTCTACAATCTCCCGGAGCGGAAGGAGGGAACCCCCCGGGGCCACCTGTTTTAATCTCAGGGGGTTTAGTTTCGTGCTGCCCAAAAAACTGTTGGACGATGCTCCCGGCAGGAACTCTGGATTATCAGTTAGTGGCATAAGGGGTCCTCTAGGCTGGATCATGAGGTTGCGTGATGACATAGAATGTATTGTTTTCAATGTTTGTTTGGTGCTATATGACATCTCAGTTTTATGTTTGGTGAGGAGAGGCCAAGTCCACGGCAGGGTCGGAATTGACAAAGGGCACAAATCCTGCGCCAGATCAACCCAGAGCTTGGATCCAGAACAATGCAGAAGGTCCAGAACCCTGGCGTACGCGGCTGCCATGTAGTACCGCCTACAATCGGGCAGACCCGCCCCGCCTGCGTTCTTGGTCCTAGTTAAGACGCTGAATCTCAAGCGAGCTCGCTTTTTGGACCAGACAAATTGATTGAATAGGCGCTGTACCTTGGCCCAGTATGCTGCCGGGATGTAGACCGGAACCGTCTGTATTAAGTACAACAGTCGTGGCAAGGCCGTCATCCTGAGAGCGCTAATCCTGCCAAACCACGATAGAGTGCCTTTTTGCCATGAGGCCAAATCTCCCTCGAGCCTTGACAGGAAAGTTTGATAATTTAATTGGAAAAGCCTGGCTGGGTCAGCAGGGATCTTTATACCCAGGTATCCAATACTGCCGTGGGGCGGCCATCGGAAGGGAAAATTTGGTTTAAGAGCATTTACCGTTGTTAGGGGTAGAGAGATATTTAGGGCCTCTGATTTATCAAAATTGATTTTAAAGTTGGACCATTTGCTGAAGCGGTTTAGCTCCAGTAGTAGAGACAGGAGGGATGTGAGAGGGTTACTTAGATAAATAAGGAGATCATCGGCAAACGCGGAACATTTATGCTCCCGGTTGGCGATCCGAACACCCTGTATATCCGGGTTATTCCTGATGGCCGATAACAGATGTTCCATTACTAGAACATAAAGTAACGGTGACAAGGGACAACCTTGTCGGGTCCCGTTCCGGATGGGGAAGGGTCTCGACAAAGTGCCATTAATCTTAAGATATGCAGTCGGAGAATGATATAAGGCCATAATCTTGGATGAGAAAACAGGTCCCAGGCCTATATGCTCCAGTGTCTGTGAAAGTGACTGCCATGAGACTCTGTCGAACGCCTTCTCGGCATCCAGGGACAGCAACATAAGAGAGAGTTTTTTATTGTGCGCGTGTTGGATTAGATCTAGGGTCTTTATGGTATTGTCCCTTGCCTCCCTACCTGGGACAAATCCGACCTGGTCTAGGTGAATTAGGTCAGGGAGCAGAGGGCCCAATCTATTTGCCAGTAGCTTGGCGTAGAATTTTAAATCGACATTAAGGAGTGATATCGGTCTGAAACTACCACATGCCGTGGGGTCCTTTCCCTCTTTACGGATCAGGGAAATATAGGCGGTGGTTGAATGGGGCGGGAAAGGGGCAGAGTCCGAGATTGAGTTGAAGGAAAGAAGCATTAAAGGTGCCAACCGCTCCGCAAAGGCCTTGTAAAATTTGGCAGGGAATCCGTCGGGTCCAGGACTCTTGTTACCCGGTGTGTCACGGATCACTGCTAGCAGATCATTCAATAAAAATGGACTTTCCAGGTCTTCAATTATGGAGCTATTGAGACGCCGAAAAGGTGAGGGTATTGCGGGGCATCCGTCACTCGACGCAGGGGGCTCGACAGGTAAATTATATAGCTTGGAATAAAAATCATGGAAAGTATTAGATATATCAGGGGTGGCATAGATTAATTCGTTGCGTGAGTTCTTAATACAGGGTATGAGGGTGTGGGCTCTCCTTTGTCTCAATGCATTAGCCAACAACCTACCTGGCTTGTCCCCAAACTCATAGAATCTCCCCTTTCCTACCTGCATTAGGCGCTTATATGAGGAGTCCAATAGTTTTTTAACCTCTATCCTGGCCTGTAAAAGAGCCTGCAAGTTTGCGGCCGATAAGGCCTGCTTGTGAATGAGCTCCAGTTCAGAAACCTTTTGAAGAGCTTTTACTATATCTTGGGCCCGTTCTTTTTTAATTCGGGACCCATGTTTGATAAAAATACCTCGCATGACACATTTCAATGCTTCCCACTTATAAGTGGGAGCTGTGTCATCTACGGAGTGGTCTTCTATGAACCTTGTGATAGAGGTCTGAACATCAGTAACACAGAGCTCATCCAGCAGCAGCGACTCCTTCAACCGCCACGACCCCCTGGGGGCTGGGAGAGAGGGGATCTCAATCGAACAATAGACCGGCGCATGGTCCGACCACAATATGCTATCCATCTCAGTGTGTTGGATCCAGGGGAGAGCGTTGTGCTGTAATAATATGTAATCTATGCGGCTATATGAGTCTTGGGTATGGGAATAGTAACTATAGTCTCTGTCGGACGGATGTTCCAATCTCCATGTGTCAAATAGTTGAATGCGCAATAAGGCTTTTTTGATCCGTTTAATGGTGGTATAGGCAATGTTAGATTTCCCCCTGGAGTTATCCAAAGTGGGGTCAAGGGTGACATTGAGATCACCGCATAAAATTACTGTACCTTGTATCAGGGGGATCGCAGCGTCCACCAGACGTGTAACAAAGCTGTCCTGCTTTTGATTTGGGGCGTATGCGTTAATGATTGTAAGTATTTGGTCCCCCACCCTCAGTGAGAGGATAATGTATCTTCCAAAACTATCTGTCGTGCACTTTAGGATTTGATGTGGGAGGGATTTATGGATAGCTATCGCCACACCCTTGGAACGGGAATCCGGGTTGTCTGAGGATACCCATGTCTGTAATACTTATTTTTAAGAGTGGGGACATGCCCTTGTTTGAAATGGGTCTCCTGAAAACACACCATGCTTACCTTCCGTTTGTGAAGGTGGTACAATATCTGTGATCTCTTCTCCGGGACATTGAGGCCCCTGGCATTGAAAGAAGCAATAGTCAGGTCCGCCATCTATAAAAGAGTGAGACATTAGAAATATATGAGAAAGGGGATCGAACACGATCAGCCCGGCCGCCCAAGTAAAGGGGAGAAAGAGGTTTAAGATGGGTAGAGTGTAGCGGGAAAGAAAACAAAAAGAACATCAGGTAAAAAGACCTTGCACAGTAAACTAAATCCGAATAAACGTTCCTAGGGAACATATCCGCCCTAACTAGGCAGGACAGAGGATCCCGACCTATTTGGGGAAAAAGGATGTCAGGCATGACCAAGCAGAGCTCTGGATATATGAAGAACCTTAAAGATAACCATAAACACCGGCAAAAGAGTTAGATGCTGATATGATACGGGCATTGAATAAACTTTAAAACACAAGTAAAAGTCATTTAGCTTTGAATATTTGTAGAGAAGATGGGCCAAAGGGGCACACGCGGCCTCTGAGCCTCTCTATGTCAAGTAACGAGGGCGGCCCGCCCCACGGCCCCGTTCACCTTGCGGAGGTAGTCCCCTGTTGTACCCAGAAGGTGGGTCTGGCCTGGTATAGGTGTTCCTTTCCCTTGGGACCCAGGGCTGGAGCAGCGTAAGTGGCCAGGCTGTGATAGAAATGGCAGGTAGGCCCAAGTTCTTGGTGAACGTCGGGATATCCTCTGGGGAGCGTAGGACCATCCATCGGGAGTCTTTCTGAATCGATAGGGAGAATGGAAATCCCCACCGGAACGGTAGTCCCTTTTCTTTTAGGACATCCAGAAGAGGCTTAAGGGTAGCACGTTGGGCTAGGGTGTGCCTTGAAAGATCTGGCATGATGCGAATGGCAGAGCCGTTGTATGATAGGTTCGGTTTCTTCCTGGCAGCTTGTAAAATGGCTTCCTTTGCAGCAAAGAAGTGCACCCTGCACACAACATCCCTTGGGCGAGGGTCCTCTGGGTCCGGGGGACGTAGAGCCCTATGGGCTCTGTCAAGCTCTAGAGGGGTTCCTGGTGGTTTCCTTAATAGATTATTGAAAATGGAACGGAGGACGGCTGGGATGTCTGGGGGCGCAATCGATTCAGGAAGGCCTCTAACACGCAGATTGTTTCTTCTATTTCTGTTTTCTTGATCATCTACGTGTTGTTGAAGGGCAAATAATTGTTTGGACTGGTTCTGTACTGTCTCTTGGATGGATTGAATAGAGACTTGAGAATTTGATTGCTGTTCGGTAAGGGTATCAACCCTATGGGTAAGTGAGGAGAGATCAGACCGCAATTGGATAAATTCCTGTTTACATTCCGCCACCACCTGCTTGGCCAGTGCTGCAATGTCGTTCTTAGTAGGAATTGCTTGTAGCAGTGCCCGCAGATCTGCCAAGGATGCCGGGCGATCTTCGCTCGCTGAGGCGTTAGCATGAGGTATATTGGGGTATGCATAAAAAGAGTCCTGTATAACTGGGCCAAAGATCATTTTCTGCGTATTTTGGGGGTTGTTCATGTCCTCCCACAGCGGTGGTCCGGCTACAAGATGGTGTGGGGGAGCCCCCAGCGTCATGGGCCCTTTGTGTACGGGTATCAATGTGCCCCTATCCAGAACCCCGTCTGCACCCGTCTGGCTCTCAGCCCAGGAGGATCCCGTGCACCAACTGTCTGGAGAGGTGGGGGGCAACTCCTTCTGAGGTATCCCCCAGAACTCAGCGGCCACCTCCATAGACTCGTGCGGTTCTCCTCTGTCCGCAGGTCCCTCTGAAGTCCGTGTGGTCCTTGGTAGGGGAGTGTGGTTTATGCTGCTACCACCGTCCCTGATGTGGGCCCCTTTTAGCAGGTCCCCTTTCCCCCCCTGTACCTGCAACGTTTGGTCTAGCAGTCCTGCAGGGGTGCCTGCTGCGTCGTCCCCACCATCATCAGTCGCCCTCACATAAGAGGCTGGCAGTACCTGAGCTTCGGCCGCTCTGCTCGGCATCTGACTCTTCATTGCCCGGGGCTGCAGCGGTGAGTCATCACCTGGGCCCGGGCACTTGTACAGATCACTCTCGCACGCTGCAACTCTCCAGGCTCCACTGGCACTGGCTACAGGTAAGTTGTGGGGGTTAACCGGTCTCATCAGCGACACCTTGGGGTGCAGGGGAGGCAAGATCGCGGCCACGGGTGTCTCGTCCTCCAGTGCTAGTCTTTCAGGCCGCGTCTCAGGGGAGCGGGCGCCATCTTGGAATGGCGCCAGCAGATTTACCGCTCCTCCCGTCGCTGGGCTCTTGAATGTGCACACCGCCGCTGTGGGTCTCTCGGTCGGCTCACTCATATCACGGGAAGTCTCTGCTGCTTCACATCTATCCCGGGTCTCCAGCATTGTCACATTCTCAGGCGTCAGGACAGGGGCAGGGACCGGATCAGGCCCTGCAGGCCGCGATTTGTGCCCCGGCTGCGCAGTTGTCTCATACTCCTTGGAGCGGGTGAAATATGCCCCAATGTTGTTCTGGGGCGCAGGGGGTCGACTTGGGGTGCTGGGCTTAGTCTTTTTAGTGGTGGATTTGCCCATTTTGCATATAAAAGCCGGCTTTATGGGGGATTATATGGAGGAGCTCCAGAAATCACGTCTTCACTCAGCCATGTCTACCTCCGCCCCCGGCAGCAAAATTTTTTAGTAAATGGAGAAAGTTTATAAGCGTGATCTGTTCAAGAGAAGAATTACTACAAATAATGTCCTTTGTGTCCACAGAGTGGTATATGAAGGAAGATCTGTCAGGGGCCCTGGGCAAGCTGAAAGTATAGTTGGCTAAGTTTGGGGTTGTGTCGCATGGAGAGGGGAGGGGGGGATGGGAGGGATAGTGTTTATAAGTAATGTTTGTAACAAGTTATGAAGGAGGGCTGAAGGGGGGCAGCGGAGATTTAACAATGGAAATATACACTGACAAAGATGTAGTTTTGTTGTCAGAACTTTCTGACATTTGACTTCCCAGCAAAGTCTATTAGAATTCAGATTTGCTGTGCGCACCTGTGGCGCCCTGGACAAGCCAGGATGTCACAGGTACTACAACAACACACCCCACACCCTGGTTAGGCACATCAGTCACACACACAAAACCTTGTTGCCTCCCTCCAGGGTCTGATGTCCACACCAGGTGGGGCGGGGCCAGGCGGTTGGCCCCACCCACCGAGGAGTTCACAGTTCTGGAGGTGGGAAAGGAAGAGAGATCTGTGAGGGAGAGTGGTAGTGGAGGAGTGAAGTGGTAGTGGAGAAGCGAGAGGAGACTGACCGTGTCCGGTTACGTGGCCCGGGCACTCAAGAGCAAGGTTGGCAGACGGTGGTGACCGTCTGCAGGCGAGGCCGATTGACGCACAACCGTGAGGACCGGGGACGGGCGGTGGCCCGCCGGTACCGAACCGGGGAGCGAAGAGAAGCCAGCACCATTCGGCAGGGCCTACGGACCCCGACCAGGCTTGGAGTCACCGTTAAACCGGTGAAATCCGACAGCGACGGGAACCTCCGGGGTTTCTCAGCAGCAAAGACCCGACTGAAGGCAAACGCTCAACCGTGAAGGGAAATACAGCTACCGCCACAGCTAGAGTTCCCAGGGCCAGAGCCTGCGGGCAAAAAGGGGCTCCTCTGGCAAATACACCGCTGGGGAGCGGGTTACCGGTGGGAAGCCATCGGAGCCGAAAACATATCACAGGTGCAGGGAGAGGCAGTCCCCGCCAACCTACCGGGAGTGACCACCGCGGCCGGCTGCGGGACCAGTCCATGCAGCCGTTTGTTTTACCAGAGACTCCGTCTACGTTATTGGCTGAGTGAGTACCACCGTGCCGTCTGGCACTGCGCTGCCCCCGTGACCCTGCACCTCACCAAACCCCGCCATCCACCTTACAGTCCCCATCACCGGGCCCCGGGACCACCAAAACCCCCTACCCACGGAGTGGAGAAAAACATCTCAGCTGCTCCCTGTCATCGTTCCCGGGATCCCCGTCCAGAGCAGCGGTCGTGTCCCAACCTCACCACAACCGTGGGTGGCGTCACGGACTAAATCCCCAAACCAAGCCACCCCTTTCACTCACGGGCGAGGAGCGCCGCTCGAGGCCCCGGATCCGGCCCACCGCTCGAGCCACCGAGCAGCAGCAGCGCCGGACCCGAGCGTTAGTGAGCGCAGCGTCCCCTCCCCGCCCGCGACACACCTTGCAGTTTGTCAGTGTTTTCTTTGACAAAAGTTTGTGACAAAAAAGAAGCAGCATGTTCATTCTTTAGCGTTTTTGTCAACATTTGTCACAAAAAACGCATCAAAAACACATGCTATGCTGTCAATTTGGTGCGTTTTGGGTGCATTTTTCACGTGTTTTTGGTGCATTTTTGTCATAAAAATGGCATAAAAAATGCACCAGAAAACACAGCTACATTACAAGCAGTTTTTTTTTTTTTTACATTTCCAGGCTCTCTGACAAGGTGCAGTTTTGGTTGCAATTTATGTGCAGAAAAAACTGCAGCGTGCGCATGTAGCCTAAAGCTCCTCTCCATCTCACCGGAGCAGCTTGATCCTGTCAATGCACCACTAATATGTGCGGAAATAACGACCGCAATAAACCTCCTTCCGGTTAATAAAGCCCCAGGCCCAGACGGCCTATCGAATTTTTACTACAAAACTCTCAGAGATGCTAGTTCTGCACCTGCAGGAAGCAATTCAGTTCACTTTTGTAATATCTTTTGTATATTTTTATAAATACTGCCTACTTTTCAGATTAAATATATAAAATAGCGTATGGCGTTGGAATGTGGTTTATAGATTAAGGGGCACTTTGCACACTACGACATCGCAGGTGCGATGTCGGAGGGGTCATGTCGAAAGTGACGCACTTCCGGCGTCGCACTCGATATTGTAGTGTGTAAATCCTAGATGATACGATTAACGATCGCAAAATTGTCGTAATCGTATCATCGATGTAGTGTCTGGGAATTCCATAATTACACGACTGCGACAGGTACGATGTTGTTCCTCGTTCCTGCAGCAGCACACATCGCTGTGTGTGAAGTCGTAGGAGCGAGGAACATCTCCTACCTGCGTCCTGCAGCTCACGCCGTCTATGCGGAAGGAAAGAGGTGGGCGGGATCTTTACATCCAGCTCATCTCCGCCCCTCCACTTCTATTGGTCGCCTGCCGTGTGACGTCACTATGACGCCGCACGACCCACCCCCTTAAGGAGGCGGGTCGCCGGCCAGATCGACGTCGCAAGGCAGGTGAGTCCATGTGAAGCTGCCGTAGCGATAATGTTCGCTACGGCTGCTATCACAAGATATCGCACCTGCGACAGGGGCGGGGACTATCGTGCTCGGCATCGCAAGCATCGGCTTGCAATGTCGTTGTGTGCAAAGTGCCCCTAAGAGGAACAAACCTACTTATATTGTGTGTCCAATTGAGCGATTGGTGGTGGCAGCTAGTAGTAGTTCCTTTCATTATTGTGGAGTTGGCAGTGACTGTACTGAGGTATAGATATATTCCAGAGATAGAAACGATCGTATATATACTATACCTTCACTGTGAGCTTTTCAATAATCATCCTACTAGTGGAAACAGTCATGGCTTCGTCTATTAATCATTGGTCAATTGCGTAAATGTCCTGACAATTGGCGGCAGCAGAGCGCTGTTCGTGACATCCTGTATCAAATGTTTTGGTGTTGGGGGGATTATCCTTATTCATTGTGAAATTTAAGGGTTAATTTACATATGATTGTGTAAAGGTCCATGAATAAGGAGAATTTATCCATTGTATTTGTGGGACAAATCGAGTGTATTTTAGATACCACAATTGACTCCATTTCCAGTGATTTGGCTGCTTGTTGAAGTGTTTGCTAAAAATTAGTTTTATCTGCTGAAGATCTATCAGTTCTAGAAATGCTGTTGTGTATAACCCCGCCCACATCACTGATTGGCAGCTGGCTGTGTACAATGAGCATAGACAGAAAGCTGCCAATCAGGGGTGGGACGGGATTATACAGAGCTTATGGAGATAGAGGATACATGGCAGCAGGTTTACTAGTTCTTTAGTGATAATAGTTATTTTATGAAAACTACATCAAGCAGCCCAGTAAATTACACGTCATTGGATATTTTTATATTGATTTTTAATTAAGTGGTAAACACTAAAGCGGGCTTTACACACTGCGATCTCACTAGCGAGATCGCAAGCGATCGTACCCGCCCCCATCGGTTGTGCAATACGGGCAAATCGCTGCCCGTGGCACACAACCTCGCTTACCCCCGTCACACGTATTTACCTGCCCTGCGACGTCACTCTGGCCGGTGATCCGCCTCCTTTCTAAGGGGGTGGTTCGTGCGGCGTCATAGCGACGTCACACGGCAGGCGTCCAATAGAAGCGGAGGGGCGGAGGTAAGCGGGACGTAACATCTCGCCTGCCTCCTTACTTCTGCATTGCCGGTGGAGGCAGGTAAGGAGATGTTCGTCGCTCCTGCGGTGTCACACACAGCGATGTGTGCTGCCGCAGGAACGACGAACAACATCGCTAACATCCTGAAAACTATTTTTCGTTTCAGGACGCGCTCTCCGCGGCAAACGATTTTGGCCGCTTTTGCGATCGTTTAAGGTCACTCCTCCTTGTCATACACTGCGATATCGTTAATGACGCCGGATGTGCGTCACAAACACCGTGACCCCGACGATAATTCATTAACGATATTGCAGCGTGTAAAGCCCCCTTTAGTGATAGATTCCCATTAAATTCAAAAAACCTCAGCATAGGTATCATAAATGTTACTCGCTCTTCACCAAGAGATAGACCCCTTTCAGTTCTGGTCTCTTAATACACCCATAATCTAAACTGTAATAAAGCTTCACTGGCAGAGAAGAGGAAACCCGAACAGTAAAGTTTGTACCGAAAACAGACTTAATAAAAAAAAAAAAAATCAGTGACCGAGTTTGGAGTTGGGGTGCTTTACGTATCCTAACCACTCGACCTAGAATCACTGTGCTCGGGTATGCCCGATGCTTAGCACAGTGCAAGCTCCTAGCAGTGTTTGAATGGCTTTCACAGTAAGTAAAAACATTGTTATTGGATGTAGTGTGCGCAATTCCCGCTCTCCATACCGCGGAAATGTTTGCTTTTTGGCTGGTGGCATGTGGGCGAAAACTCGAACTGCCCAATTAGTAACTTCCAATGGGATTCACGTCAAGTCCGGGTCCCGAAATGAACTTTATCTAAAGTCTGGATTAAAAAGCCGAACCCGAAGTTCAATGGGTACTCTTATCACTATTTGTGGGGAGCCCCATGAAAAAAAATAACCAATTGGATATCAGACGTATAAAATTCTGTCTGTCGGTTTTTTAACTACAACAATTATCCTTTGTAAAGGGATCGTTTTTATAATATAAAAAACCCAATTTATGCGGGGGACACTCCTGGTTCATGAAGTGGTGCATGCCTCTTCATGAATCTGGGGTGTGCCTTCGTGTGCCATAATAGAAATATTACTCTCATCAGGGACTGGAGTGAAATTTCTGGTATAGGGAATGCCACAGCTCGTCATGAATTAAAGCTGTAATGTTACGCCCCCGTCCCACCCATGGCTTTTATAATTTTGAAGTGAAACTGCCAAAAGCCACCAAAATTCTCTTAATTGATCCACATTTTTTAGACTTTTCAAAGCTTGTGTGACAATTTTTTGGCATAAAAGCTTTTATGAATTGGGACAAGAGTGTCTTAACAACTTCCACGTATCTAGGATGCACAGTGTGATTCAGTTCTTGTTGATAGACACTGCAAGATTGATAAGCTACTTTGATCCAAATGATATCCAAACAGCCAGTTTTGTGTGTTTATACGTCCAAAATAGGTGTGTTGCAGTGGGAACAAAAAACCTCTCATTATGACCTACTGATACAGTATATAAAATTGGTGTTTCATCAAGAAAAAAGACATATATCCATATATATTTTCCCAGAAACATTAATCATTACCCGAGAGAAAAAAAAATCCAGGTCACAGCGGTGTCCTATGGCTAAATTTATGTGGGTATGATTATAACAACAATATTCATGATTTCATATTCGCCTAAAGGTTATACATCCAGATCAATGATAAAAGACAATGTGCAGTCACACAGTTGATAATAAGGGTTGGTCTCACCCATATCTAGATCCGGGTCAGTTGTTGGAGGGGGGTCATCAACATAGGTGAGTCAGGTGGCTGTCCGCGACCAGGCATGAGCTCTTTCCCTGGAGTGGACTAACTGACGCCCTTTTTTTAGGGCCATTTCACTTAGGCTCAGTTTGGTACTGCCCTTGTAAGGGCTGGAGTCAATGGGGTTTTGAGGTGTCACTTAGTTCACTCCAGGGAAAGAGCTCATGCCTAAAGTAAGGATCGTGGGTATGAGCTCTTCGTCAACACCACTAATGCTAAAGGAGACAAAAGAAAACAATACAGGGGAAACACAAATGCTACCACCTGAGCCGAGATAGCAAAAGTCAAACACTTATCTTAGCAGCTACCACAGAAGTCTCTGGAACAACAAAAGGAGAAGAACGCTGCAGACTACAGCCAGGAACAACTATAAACAGCACCCAAAGCAACCCAGGGTAATGTTTATAAAGGAAGTCAGAGGCTGACAACTGAGAGGAAAAACTGACAGTTTGCCAGGGTCATAGAGTCCACTGCTGCAGAAATGGAAAACTGTCAGATAAGAACACGCACTGCCAATCTCTGGGATTTTCCAACACTCGGTCACTATTTTTGTGCAAAATGTCTATAGCTCTGCCTCAACTCCAGAGGTTCTGAGGTAAAATCATCACATCTAAACAACAAAGAAAGACAGGCATGAAGAATATATATTTTACAAGCATTATTAACAAAACAAGTTTGGAAATGCAATTATATACCATGTGATATACTTAAGAGTTCCTATCTCGAATCTGGGGCTGCGCTGTTTAGAAAATAAAGTCGTGGGTGCTGGGGTTATAGAGCTCATTCTTTCACTATGAGAGTGATCACTGAGGGTTGTGGGATCTCACAACCTGGAAAATCCTTTCGGGGCAGACTTCTAAAAGTTTTGGTACTGGATTATATTTAAAAAATTCACTAATCTGCGGCTCTCCACTGCTTTAGTAAATATAAAAGGCAGCCACAGATTTGCACTATTTAAAGGAAAAGTAAAAAAAAAAAAACACATTGTGTTCAAAATTGGGGGATATTAACCCTGTAATATAACATTGTAAGCAGCAGATTCCCCCCCATAACAGAGCGTCATGACCACATTTTTTGCTTCAATCTTTTTCCCTATTTTCCTTCTTCAAAACCTGGGTGTGTATTATGGTCCGAAAAATGCAGTAAGTTTAAAAAGAAAGAAAATGGTTCTTTCCCTCACCAATTCTTACTTGAACAAGTGTAGCTGCTTTTTGGATAAAAACCCTTTGAATTATAGTACATCATGATGGCTTCTCCCGTGTGACTCATCTGACAACAGGACCTGATTAATGATATAAAACATTTGCCAAATTCTGAAAGCAAGAATGGCTGCTCCGCTCTGTTGGTTTTCTGAAGGTTGGCAAGGCTTGAGTTACCAGTTAAGGCCCTGTGCGCTATGGAAAACGGAATTTTAGTAAGAAAATTCCGCAGGCACTGAAAGATTACTGCACCCGCAGAAAAAAACCCCCACAAAAAAATGCACCGAAATCCGCATGCGTTTTGTTGCGTTTTTCGTGCGGTTTCGGTGCAGTTTTTCTGCAGGTTGGTACATATGTTTTAATGCATTCAATGCAATAAAGCACATTGAGAAAAAAAAAAAAAGTAATTTTCTTGATAGATAGATAGATCACTCTAGTTCTCCCCAGCGGTAGTGTGTTCACATTACCAGCCATGGGAAATGACCTGTGGTTACCTCTCTGCAGGCTTGTTGCGAGGCTGCATTCTGTACAGTGTCAGTCGCGGCTTGATGCAAGCATCGTAGGACATGGATTACGCTGGAGCTGTGTGTTTGGGAGGGGTTAATAAAGAGGTGAAATGGGCTTTTTTGTGTTTTATTTAAAATAAAGGATTTCTCGGTGTGTGTGTTTTTTCACCTTAATTACGGGTTTTAATCATGAAAGCTGTCTCATAGACACTGCCATGATTAAAAGCAGTGACTTAAATGGCAGCGATCCGCTGTCATTTAACTCCTTATTACCTGGATAGCCACCGCATCACGGCATCTGGAAGACCTGGGGACACTCCGGGAATGCCGCATAATGGATGCAACAGTCCCGGGGCAGCTGCGGGCTGATATTCTCAGCTGCGGGAGGGGGGAGGGAGGGGGCGGGCATTAACCCTGCCCCTTGCCCTCCCCAGCCTGACAATACCGGGCTGCCGCTGTGTGCTTACCTCGGCTGGAAGGTAAAAATACAGCGGAGCCCGCATTTATTTTTATATGTCCGTTTGATTTCTATGTGTATTCTATATGTCTGTGTCTGTGTGAGTGAGATGTGTGTGTATTCTATGTCTGTGATCTCTGTGTGTTTACTCTCTGCTCCGCTTCCTCTTCCTGTCATAATGACATCACTTCCCTGCAAACCGCAGGCAGCGATGAAACATTATGTCCCAAAAACGAGAAATACCCGAGGGAATAACACAGGAAAACGCAATGAACCGCACAGAATTTGCTACCTGCGTTATTCCCTCCTGGATTTCACGATAACATTGTAGTCAATGGAGTGAAATGCCGCAGCTACCTGCGGAAAAGAAGTGACATGCAATTATTTTTGCTGCGGGAATCCCACATAAAAACAAAAAAACAAAAAAGTGAGCCGGAGTATGAGATGGTATACATGGAGCTTGTGAGACTATGTTCACACTAGCCATAAGATAAAGAGAAACCAAGGAAAAAATTGTGAAAACATACCCTGCTGTAACTAAATAAAAGCATAGTGCATATAAACATAGGGTACTTAGTAAACACTGTTTTTGATCAAAAAAAGCATAAAGCTATCCCACCAAACGTCAAGGTGTACCCAGTTGGGATAGTACCTACACTCTCTAATATTCAAACCTTACCATGGGTCTAAAATAGGCCTCAATGTGGCTAAGGGGTGAGAGTGACCGGGTCCCAACAGGACACACAGTCAGGGGATGCACAGAATGAAATGCCCAGCTCACTGAAAAGGGGGCCAGTCCCTGTTTGTACTGAATACAAAAAACTACATAAAAACAAAAAAGTGAGCCGGAGTATGAGATGGTATACATGGAGCTTGTGAGACCATGTTCACACTGGCCATAAGACAAAGAGAAACCAAGGAAAAAATTGTGAAAACATACCCTGGTGTAACTAAATAAAAAACATGCAGCTGTCAAAATCTGCATAGTGCGCACAGGATTTTTTTTTCCCATAGGTTTTGCTGGTGAATCACTGTAGAAATGTTATGAACATAACATGCAGCAAAACCGCAGGAAATCCGCGGCAAAAACCGGCAAGTGCGCACAGGGCCTTAACATTTCAGTTATTCACAACATGAAAAACGTTCATTCCCTTTGTGGCTTCTTCACATGTTTAACAAGATCTGATTTCTGAAAATTACATTTTCCACATTCAGAACATAAAAATGGTTTATTTTGTGTGATTTTTTTGATGGTAAACAAGACCTGATTTCCTAGTAAAACATTTACCACATTCTGGGCATGAAAATGGCTTCTCTCCTGTGTGAGATCTTAGATGCAAAACAAGTTTCGATTCCTCAATAAAACATTTCCCACATTCTGAACATGAAAATGGTTTCTCCCCTGTGTGAATTTTCTGATGTGTAACAAGATGTGATTTATGGATAAAACATTTCCCACATTCTGAACATGAATATGGCTTCTCCCCTGTATGAGATCTTTGATGCCTAACAAGTTGCCATTTCTGAATAAAACATTTTCCACACTCTGAACATGAAAATGAAAATGGCTTCTCCCCTGTGTGAATTTTCTGATGTTTAACAAGGTCTGATTTCTGAATAAAACATTTTCCACACTCTGAACATGAATATGGCTTCTCCCCTGTGTGAATTTTCTGATGTTTAACAAGGTCTGATTTCTGAATAAAACATTTCCCACACTCTGAACATGAAAATGGCTTCTCCCCTGTGTGAATTTTCTCATGTGTAACAAGATGTGATCTCTGAATAAAACATTTCCCACATTTTGAACATGAAAATGGCTTTTCCCCTGTGTGAGATCTTTGATGCAAAACAAGTTCTGATTTCTGCATAAAACATTTCCCACACTCTGAACATGAAAATGGCTTTTCCCCTGTGTGAATTTTCTGATGTCTAACAAGATTTGATATCTGAATAAAACATTTCCCACATTCTGAACATGAAAATGGCTTTTCCCCTTTGTGATTTTTCTGATGTGTAACAAGATGTGATTTATCGATAAAACATTTCCCACATTCTGAACATGAAAATGGCTTCTCCCCTGTGTGAATTTTCTGATGTCTAATAAGATTTGATATCTGAATAAAACATTTCCCACATTCTGAACATGAAAATGGCTTCTCTCCTGTGTGAATTTTCTGATGTCTAACAAGATGTGATATCTGAATAAAATATTTCCCACATTCTGAACATGAAAATGGCTTCTCTCCTGTATGAATTTTTTGATGTTTTAAGAGATCTGATTTCTGAATAAAACATTTCCCACATTTTGAACACAAATATGGCTTCTCCCCTGTATGAATTCTGTAATGTATAACAAGATCTGATTTCTGAGTAAAACATTTACTGCATTCTGAGCATGAAAATAGCTTCTCCCCAGTGTGAGTTTTTTGATGATCGGAATTTTGGACTTGTTTGAAAAGATCAGATGATAGTTCTTTCCTAGGAAGGACTGGAGGTATATCTAGGACACCAGCAGACTCTTCATATGTATCATGTGTGATACTTTGATCATCTGTTTTAAATTCTGAAGATATTAGAGGTCCAACTGAACTCCCGACACAGTCATCTGCTAAAAATAAAGCACAATGTTATTATTTAATGATATTACTTTGAAAGTACTTTTTTTTTTTAAACCATAACAGCAGAAAATAAACTAGGGTAAAAAATATTCTGAATCTGTTTTCTAATTTTGAGATCTAAGAGTTACATCTTTGTTAATTCAGACCTTCCATTCCTGTATCCAAGATATCTCTCCAGTAATACCAGTTCTCTGAAATGTGCTACAATAAATAATCTGAGTGATTGTCACAATGTGACTGCAGGATAACAAGGGACAGATGGCTCCTATACTGTTCCTCATGCTAGAAGACCCTAGGCTATCAATAACCTCTGGATTATCCCTGAAGGAGGAGATTCCAGAGACTTGTGCCTTGCTATTCTCCGGACCAGATCTAATATGTTATCCCCCGTAGGGAACGAAAGGGCTGGAGTATGATTGAAACACAGATTAAAACAGATGGGAAAATCAAAATTCAGACACACTACAAACTCACAAAAATAAAGAGTGAGAGACTAAGGAGAAAAGCAAGAGCAGGAAGGCAGTAACAAAAAGACAGCAAAGGTTAATACCACAACTGCTCACAAAAATAATGCACAACAACAAACACCAAACACCAGTTAGTTTGTATCACAACACTTCACCACACCTGTCTAGGTAAACTATAGCTGGCATTAATGGCATATACAGTAAAGAAGCGAATAACACTGGCTCCCCTATAGCATGTGATCAAAGACATTAACAAGTAGCCCAGGAGAGAATGACCTTGCTAGATTAATTAGACTCAGTGTGTTGATTAGAGATGAGCGAACCGGTCCCGGTTCGGCTCGAGGCGGTTCGCCGAACGGGGGGTCTGGCTCGAGTTCGGCTCGTCGAACGTTCGACGAACCGAACTCGAGCCCATAGGAAACAATGGCAGGCAATCACAAACACAGTAAAACACCTAGAAAACACCCTCAAAGGTGTCCAAAAGGTGACAAACAACTCACAACACAACACAAACACATGGGAAAGTGACAAGGACATGTACTCATGCGAAAACAAAACAGCTGGACAAGGAAAAAGAGGAGGACACACAGATATAGGCATGGCACGCCCTTCTAAAGTCATGTAAAACACCGCAAGGTGACTCCAAGCGGAGTCTCCCTTTTTTCCAAAAATTGGGCCCCACACACACCCACCCCTTCAGTGGCAGCACTTGGGCCCCAGTTGTACACTTCACAGCTAGATTTGCATCAAGCACATTCAAAAATACGCTATTCTTAACCGTCCCCAGGATGACACCGGGGTAGGTAGCAAAGTCTTTCCTGATCCCAGCTCTGTTCATCTTGGCTTCTTTTAAAAACACAGCAAGCAAGGGTTACTCCAAGCGGAGTCTCCCTTTTTTCCAAAAATTGGGCCACACAGACACCCACCCCATCAGTGGCAGCACTTGGGCCCTAGTTGCAAACAGGATGTTTTGATTTGCATCAAGCACATTCAAAAATACGCTATTCTTAGCCGTCCCCAGGATGACACCGGGGTAGGTAGCAAAGTCTTTGCTGACCCATGACTTGTTCATCTTGGCTTCTTTTAAAAACAATGTAAGCAAGGGTTACTCCAAGCGGAGTCTCCCTTTTTTCCAAAAATTGGGCCACACAGACACCCACCCCATCAGTGGCAGCACTTGGGCCCTAGTTGCAAACAGGATGTTTTGATTTGCATCAAGCACATTCAAAAATACGCTATTCTTAGCCGTCCCCAGGATGACACTGGGGTAGGTAGCAAAGTCTTTGCTGACCCATGACTTGTTCATCTTGGCTTCTTTTAAAAACAATGTAAGCAAGGGTTACTCCAAGCGGAGTCTCCCTTTTTTCCAAAAATTGGGCCACACAGACACCCACCCCATCAGTGGCAGCACTTGGGCCCTAGTTGCAAACAGGATGTTTTGATTTGCATCAAGCACATTCAAAAATACGCTATTCTTAGCCGTCCCCAGGATGACACCGGGGTAGGTAGCAAAGTCTTTGCTGACCCATGACTTGTTCATCTTGGCTTCTTTTAAAAACAATGTAAGCAAGGGTTACTCCAAGCGGAGTCTCCCTTTTTTCCAAAAATTGGGCCACACAGACACCCACCCCATCAGTGGCAGCACTTGGGCCCTAGTTGCAAACAGGATGTTTTGATTTGCATCAAGCACATTCAAAAATACGCTATTCTTAGCCGTCCCCAGGATGACACTGGGGTAGGTAGCAAAGTCTTTGCTGACCCATGACTTGTTCATCTTGGCTTCTTTTAAAAACAATGTAAGCAAGGGTTACTCCAAGCGGAGTCTCCCTTTTTTCCAAAAATTGGGCCACACAGACACCCACCCCATCAGTGGCAGCACTTGGGCCCTAGTTGCAAACAGGATGTTTTGATTTGCATCAAGCACATTCAAAAATACGCTATTCTTAGCCGTCCCCAGGATGACACCGGGGTAGGTAGCAAAGTCTTTGCTGACCCATGACTTGTTCATCTTGGCTTCTTTTAAAAACAATGTAAGCAAGGGTTACTCCAAGCGGAGTCTCCCTTTTTTCCAAAAATTGGGCCACACAGACACCCACCCCATCAGTGGCAGCACTTGGGCCCTAGTTGCAAACAGGATGTTTTGATTTGCATCAAGCACATTCAAAAATACGCTATTCTTAGCCGTCCCCAGGATGACACCGGGGTAGGTAGCAAAGTCTTTGCTGACCCATGACTTGTTCATCTTGGCTTCTTTTAAAAACAATGTAAGCAAGGGTTACTCCAAGCGGAGTCTCCCTTTTTTCCAAAAATTGGGCCACACAGACACCCACCCCATCAGTGGCAGCACTTGGGCCCTAGTTGCAAACAGGATGTTTTGATTTGCATCAAGCACATTCAAAAATACGCTATTCTTAGCCGTCCCCAGGATGACACTGGGGTAGGTAGCAAAGTCTTTGCTGACCCATGACTTGTTCATCTTGGCTTCTTTTAAAAACAATGTAAGCAAGGGTTACTCCAAGCGGAGTCTCCCTTTTTTCCAAAAATTGGGCCACACAGACACCCACCCCATCAGTGGCAGCACTTGGGCCCTAGTTGCAAACAGGATGTTTTGATTTGCATCAAGCACATTCAAAAATACGCTATTCTTAGCCGTCCCCAGGATGACACCGGGGTAGGTAGCAAAGTCTTTGCTGACCCATGACTTGTTCATCTTGGCTTCTTTTAAAAACAATGTAAGCAAGGGTTACTCCAAGCGGAGTCTCCCTTTTTTCCAAAAATTGGGCCACACAGACACCCACCCCATCAGTGGCAGCACTTGGGCCCTAGTTGCAAACAGGATGTTTTGATTTGCATCAAGCACATTCAAAAATACGCTATTCTTAGCCGTCCCCAGGATGACACCGGGGTAGGTAGCAAAGTCTTTCCTGATCCCAGCTCTGTTCATCTTGGCTTCTTTTAAAAACACAGCAAGCAAGGGTTACTCCAAGCGGAGTCTCCCTTTTTTCCAAAAATTGGGCCACACAGACACCCACCCCATCAGTGGCAGCACTTGGGCCCTAGTTGCAAACAGGATGTTTTGATTTGCATCAAGCACATTCAAAACTACGCTATTCTTAGCCGTCCACAGGATGACACCGGGGTAGGTAGCAAAGTCTTTCCTGATCCCAGCTCTGTTCATCTTGGCTTCTTTTAAAAACACAGCAAGCAAGGGTTACTCCAAGCGGAGTCTCCCTTTTTTCCAAAAATTGGGCCACACAGACACCCACCCCATCAGTGGCAGCACTTGGGCCCTAGTTGCAAACAGGATGTTTTGATTTGCATCAAGCACATTCAAAAATACGCTATTCTTAGCCGTCCACAGGATGACACCGGGGTAGGTAGCAAAGTCTTTCCTGATCCCAGCTCTGTTCATCTTGGCTTCTTTTAAAAACACAGCAAGCAAGGGTTACTCCAAGCGGAGTCTCCCTTTTTTCCAAAAATTGGGCCACACAGACACCCACCCCATCAGTGGCAGCACTTGGGCCCTAGTTGCAAACAGGATGTTTTGATTTGCATCAAGCACATTCAAAAATACGCTATTCTTAGCCGTCCACAGGATGACACCGGGGTAGGTAGCAAAGTCTTTCCTGATCCCAGCTCTGTTCATCTTGGCTTCTTTTAAAAACACAGCAAGCAAGGGTTACTCCAAGCGGAGTCTCCCTTTTTTCCAAAAATTGGGCCACACAGACACCCACCCCATCAGTGGCAGCACTTGGGCCCTAGTTGCAAACAGGATGTTTTGATTTGCATCAAGCACATTCAAAAATACGCTATTCTTAGCCGTCCACAGGATGACACCGGGGTAGGTAGCAAAGTCTTTCCTGATCCCAGCTCTGTTCATCTTGGCTTCTTTTAAAAACACAGCAAGCAAGGGTTACTCCAAGCGGAGTCTCCCTTTTTTCCAAAAATTGGGCCACACAGACACCCACCCCATCAGTGGCAGCACTTGGGCCCTAGTTGCAAACAGGATGTTTTGATTTGCATCAAGCACATTCAAAAATACGCTATTCTTAGCCGTCCACAGGATGACACCGGGGTAGGTAGCAAAGTCTTTCCTGATCCCAGCTCTGTTCATCTTGGCTTCTTTTAAAAACACAGCAAGCAAGGGTTACTCCAAGCGGAGTCTCCCTTTTTTCCAAAAATTGGGCCACACAGACACCCACCCCATCAGTGGCAGCACTTGGGCCCTAGTTGCAAACAGGATGTTTTGATTTGCATCAAGCACATTCAAAAAAACGCTATTCTTAGCCGTCCACAGGATGACACCGGGGTAGGTAGCAAAGTCTTTCCTGATCCCAGCTCTGTTCATCTTGGCTTCTTTTAAAAACACAGCAAGCAAGGGTTACTCCAAGCGGAGTCTCCCTTTTTTCCAAAAATTGGGCCACACAGACACCCACCCCATCAGTGGCAGCACTTGGGCCCTAGTTGCAAACAGGATGTTTTGATTTGCATCAAGCACATTCAAAAATACGCTATTCTTAGCCGTCCACAGGATGACACCGGGGTAGGTAGCAAAGTCTTTCCTGATCCCAGCTCTGTTCATCTTGGCTTCTTTTAAAAACACAGCAAGCAAGGGTTACTCCAAGCGGAGTCTCCCTTTTTTCCAAAAATTGGGCCACACAGACACCCACCCCATCAGTGGCAGCACTTGGGCCCTAGTTGCAAACAGGATGTTTTGATTTGCATCAAGCACATTCAAAAATACGCTATTCTTAGCCGTCCACAGGATGACACCGGGGTAGGTAGCAAAGTCTTTCCTGATCCCAGCTCTGTTCATCTTGGCTTCTTTTAAAAACACAGCAAGCAAGGGTTACTCCAAGCGGAGTCTCCCTTTTTTCCAAAAATTGGGCCACACAGACACCCACCCCATCAGTGGCAGCACTTGGGCCCTAGTTGCAAACAGGATGTTTTGATTTGCATCAAGCACATTCAAAAAAACGCTATTCTTAGCCGTCCCCAGGATGACACCGGGGTAGGTAGCAAAGTCTTTCCTGATCCCAGCTCTGTTCATCTTGGCTTCTTTTAAAAACACAGCAAGCAAGGGTTACTCCAAGCAGAGTCTCCCTTTTTTCCAAAAATTGGGCCACACAGACACCCACCCCATCAGTGGCAGCACTTGGGCCCTAGTTGCAAACAGGATGTTTTGATTTGCATCAAGCACATTCAAAAATACGCTATTCTTAGCCGTCCACAGGATGACACCGGGGTAGGTAGCAAAGTCTTTCCTGATCCCAGCTCTGTTCATCTTGGCTTCTTTTAAAAACACAGCAAGCAAGGGTTACTCCAAGCGGAGTCTCCCTTTTTTCCAAAAATTGGGCCACACAGACACCCACCCCATCAGTGGCAGCACTTGGGCCCTAGTTGCAAACAGGATGTTTTGATTTGCATCAAGCACATTCAAAAATACGCTATTCTTAGCCGTCCCCAGGATGACACCGGGGTAGGTAGCAAAGTCTTTGCTGACCCATGACTTGTTCATCTTGGCTTCTTTTAAAAACAATGTAAGCAAGGGTTACTCCAAGCGGAGTCTCCCTTTTTTCCAAAAATTGGGCCACACAGACACCCACCCCATCAGTGGCAGCACTTGGGCCCTAGTTGCAAACAGGATGTTTTGATTTGCATCAAGCACATTCAAAAATACGCTATTCTTAGCCGTCCCCAGGATGACACCGGGGTAGGTAGCAAAGTCTTTCCTGATCCCAGCTCTGTTCATCTTGGCTTCTTTTAAAAACACAGCAAGCAAGGGTTACTCCAAGCGGAGTCTCCCTTTTTTCCAAAAATTGGGCCACACAGACACCCACCCCATCAGTGGCAGCACTTGGGCCCTAGTTGCAAACAGGATATTTTGATTTGCATCAAGCACATTCAAAAATACGCTATTCTTAGCCGTCCACAGGATGACACCGGGGTAGGTAGCAAAGTCTTTCCTGATCCCAGCTCTGTTCATCTTGGCTTCTTTTAAAAACACAGCAAGCAAGGGTTACTCCAAGCGGAGTCTCCCTTTTTTCCAAAAATTGGGCCACACAGACACCCACCCCATCAGTGGCAGCACTTGGGCCCTAGTTGCAAACAGGATGTTTTGATTTGCATCAAGCACATTCAAAAATACGCTATTCTTAGCCGTCCACAGGATGACACCGGGGTAGGTAGCAAAGTCTTTCCTGATCCCAGCTCTGTTCATCTTGGCTTCTTTTAAAAACACAGCAAGCAAGGGTTACTCCAAGCGGAGTCTCCCTTTTTTCCAAAAATTGGGCCACACAGACACCCACCCCATCAGTGGCAGCACTTGGGCCCTAGTTGCAAACAGGATGTTTTGATTTGCATCAAGCACATTCAAAAATACGCTATTCTTAGCCGTCCACAGGATGACACCGGGGTAGGTAGCAAAGTCTTTCCTGATCCCAGCTCTGTTCATCTTGGCTTCTTTTAAAAACACAGCAAGCAAGGGTTACTCCAAGCGGAGTCTCCCTTTTTTCCAAAAATTGGGCCACACAGACACCCACCCCATCAGTGGCAGCACTTGGGCCCTAGTTGCAAACAGGATGTTTTGATTTGCATCAAGCACATTCAAAAATACGCTATTCTTAGCCGTCCACAGGATGACACCGGGGTAGGTAGCAAAGTCTTTCCTGATCCCAGCTCTGTTCATCTTGGCTTCTTTTAAAAACACAGCAAGCAAGGGTTACTCCAAGCGGAGTCTCCCTTTTTTCCAAAAATTGGGCCACACAGACACCCACCCCATCAGTGGCAGCACTTGGGCCCTAGTTGCAAACAGGATGTTTTGATTTGCATCAAGCACATTCAAAAAAACGCTATTCTTAGCCGTCCACAGGATGACACCGGGGTAGGTAGCAAAGTCTTTCCTGATCCCAGCTCTGTTCATCTTGGCTTCTTTTAAAAACACAGCAAGCAAGGGTTACTCCAAGCGGAGTCTCCCTTTTTTCCAAAAATTGGGCCACACAGACACCCACCCCATCAGTGGCAGCACTTGGGCCCTAGTTGCAAACAGGATGTTTTGATTTGCATCAAGCACATTCAAAAATACGCTATTCTTAGCCGTCCACAGGATGACACCGGGGTAGGTAGCAAAGTCTTTCCTGATCCCAGCTCTGTTCATCTTGGCTTCTTTTAAAAACACAGCAAGCAAGGGTTACTCCAAGCGGAGTCTCCCTTTTTTCCAAAAATTGGGCCACACAGACACCCACCCCATCAGTGGCAGCACTTGGGCCCTAGTTGCAAACAGGATGTTTTGATTTGCATCAAGCACATTCAAAAATACGCTATTCTTAGCCGTCCCCAGGATGACACCGGGGTAGGTAGCAAAGTCTTTGCTGACCCATGACTTGTTCATCTTGGCTTCTTTTAAAAACAATGTAAGCAAGGGTTACTCCAAGCGGAGTCTCCCTTTTTTCCAAAAATTGGGCCACACAGACACCCACCCCATCAGTGGCAGCACTTGGGCCCTAGTTGCAAACAGGATGTTTTGATTTGCATCAAGCACATTCAAAAATACGCTATTCTTAGCCGTCCCCAGGATGACACCGGGGTAGGTAGCAAAGTCTTTCCTGATCCCAGCTCTGTTCATCTTGGCTTCTTTTAAAAACACAGCAAGCAAGGGTTACTCCAAGCGGAGTCTCCCTTTTTTCCAAAAATTGGGCCACACAGACACCCACCCCATCAGTGGCAGCACTTGGGCCCTAGTTGCAAACAGGATGTTTTGATTTGCATCAAGCACATTCAAAAATACGCTATTCTTAGCCGTCCACAGGATGACACCGGGGTAGGTAGCAAAGTCTTTCCTGATCCCAGCTCTGTTCATCTTGGCTTCTTTTAAAAACACAGCAAGCAAGGGTTACTCCAAGCGGAGTCTCCCTTTTTTCCAAAAATTGGGCCACACAGACACCCACCCCATCAGTGGCAGCACTTGGGCCCTAGTTGCAAACAGGATGTTTTGATTTGCATCAAGCACATTCAAAAATACGCTATTCTTAGCCGTCCCCAGGATGACACCGGGGTAGGTAGCAAAGTCTTTGCTGACCCATGACTTGTTCATCTTGGCTTCTTTTAAAAACAATGTAAGCAAGGGTTACTCCAAGCGGAGTCTCCCTTTTTTCCAAAAATTGGGCCACACAGACACCCACCCCATCAGTGGCAGCACTTGGGCCCTAGTTGCAAACAGGATGTTTTGATTTGCATCAAGCACATTCCAAATCCACAAGCATTTACTCTCCCCAGGATGACACAGGGGTAGTAAATTCCTTCTGGATCCATGACTTGTTCATTTTGATGAACGTCAGTCTGTCCACATTGTCACTGGACAGACGCGTGCGCTTATCTGTCAGCACACACCCAGCAGCACTGAATACACGTTCAGAGACAACGCTGGCAGCTGGACACGACAAAATCTCCAAGGCGTAAGTTGCGAGCTCTGGCCATTTTTGTAGGTTTGAAGCCCAAAAGGAGCAAGGCTCCAGTTGCACAGTCATGGCATCGATGTTCATTTGGAGATACTCCTGTATCATCCTCTCCAGCCGTTGACTATGTGTCAGACTTGTTGTCTCTGGTGGCCTTGCAAAAGAGGGTCTAAAAAAATTATGAAAAGATTCCATAAAATTGCTGTTACCGGCACCAGAAAAGGTCCTACTGGTACGGGTAGACTGTTGAAGATGACGAGACCGTCCCATGTTTGTCAAGTTACAACTGGGAGATTCACTCCCTGCACCTGCACGGTTGTTTGGTGGAAAAGCCGAGCTAAGATCTAGTAACAGCTTCTGCTGATACTCCTGCATACGTGCGTCCCTTTCTATGGCTGGAATTATGTCACAAAATTTGGACTTGTACCGGGGATCTAATAGTGTGGCAATCCAGTAGTCATCATCACTTCTAATTTTGACAATACGACTGTCATGTTGGAGGTAGTGCAACAAAAAGGCACTCATGTGTCTTGCGCAGCCATGCGGACCAAGTCCATGCTGTGTTTGTGGCATAGAGGTGCTACCCGTTCTTTCTTCCTCTGACATCTGACCCCAACCTCTTTCAACTGAAATTTGACCAAGGTCTCCCTCATCCGCTGAGTCTTCCATGTCCATGGACAGTTCGTCCTCTATTTCTTCATGTTCTCCTGCACCTTGCTCAACATTTCGCCTGCTACTATGCGCCCTTGTCGATCCCTGTCCCCCATGGTCCCATGCCTGCTGCGTTGGTGATGATGAACGTCTGGACCTTCGTGATGTTGTTGTCCCTTGCGCATATGAATCCTCCTGTAGTTCCTCCCCTTCATGTTGTCCCACCCCCTGACTCCGAATAGTGTTTAGCGTGTGCTCCAGCATGTAAATGACTGGAATCGTCATGCTGATAATGGCATTGTCAGAGCTAAACATATTCGTCGCCATGTCGAAACTGTGCAGAAGGGTGCATAGGTCCTTGATCTGAGACCACTCCATCAGGGTGATCTGCCCCACCTCTGCATCTCGTTGGCCCAGGCTATACGTCATGACGTATTGCACCAGGGCTCTGCGGTGCTGCCACAGTCGCTGTAACATGTGGAGAGTTGAATTCCAGCGTGTCGCCACATCGCATTTCAGGCGATGAACCGGCAGGCCGAAAGACTTCTGGAGCGATGCAAGTCGCTCTGCTGCGGCGCTTGAACGGCGGAAGTGAGCTGACAGTTTTCGTGCCCTGTTCAGAAGGCCATCTAGGCCGGGATAGTGTGTTAAAAATTGCTGCACGACAAGGTTCAACACGTGAGCCATACAAGGTACGTGTGTCACCTTGCCCAGGCGAAGTGCCGCACCCAGGTTTGCAGCATTGTCGCACACGGCCTTACCAGGCTGCAGTTTGAGTGGAGACAACCATTTATTAAACTCGGACCGCAAAGCTGACCACAACTCCTCAGCTGTGTGACTCTTATTACCAAGACATGTCAAGCTAAAGACCGCCTGATGCCGTTGCGCTCTGCTGCCAGCATAGTAATGAGGGGTGCGTGATTCCTTCTGCGCAGTGAGAACGCTGGTGGCCTGACCAGGCAGGCTTGGGGCGGAGGTGGAGGACCCAGATGAGGTGGAGGATGCAGAAGCAGTGGCGGAACTTGGACAGACAGAGGATTGACACACAAGTCGTGGGGACGGCAAGACTTGTGCAGCAGACCCTTCACCATCTATCACCATAGTTACCCAGTGCCCAGTCAGCGACATGTAACGTCCCTGTCCATGCTTACTGGTCCAAGTATCGGTGGTGAAATGCACCCGTTCACACACAGAGTTTCTCAAGGAAGCGGTGATGTTGTGTGCGACATGCTGGTGTAGCGCGGGCACACCTTTCTTAGAGAAGTAGTGGCGACTAGGCATCTGGTACTGGGGCACAGCGACAGACATAAGGTCTCTAAAATCCTGTGTGTCCACTAGGCGGAAAGGCAGCATTTCGGTAGCCAACAGCTTACAGAGGGATAGAGTCAACCTCTTAGCTTTGTCATGGGTCGGAGGAAGTGGCCTTTTATTTGACCACATCTGAGGGACAGAGATCTGGCTGCTGTGTGTAGACGGTGTTGAGTAGGGTGTCCCTGGAAAAATGCAGGTTTGTGAGGAAAGTGCAGGCGGAGACATGATGTTGCCTTCATCCAACGTTGGTGCTATCGATGTCTGAGAGAGCTGTACACACTCACTTGTTTCCCCTTCCAAACCAACTGACGACCTTACAAGCAAACTGCCTGTTGCGGTTACAGTGGTGGAAGTTTTGCGTGGAAAAACAGGTGTGGCAGCTGTCCCCACAGTCCTAGAAGATGAAGAGCGCGCGGATGCAGTGGAAGGGGCGGGCGGTGGATGGTTCGCTCCGCTAGGCCGCATTGCAGCACGGTGAGCTTCCCACCGGGACTTATGATATTTATTCATGTGACGATTCATGGAAGAAGTTGTCAAACTGCTGAGCTTTTGACCTCTACTAAGAGAATCATGACAAATGTTACATATCACATGAGTTGGGCGATCTTTTTCGATGTGAAAAAAGGACCAGGCTAGGCAAGGCTTAGAGGCCATGCGACCTGTTGATCCACCCCGAATAATGCTCATAGGCAGAGTGGTGGCTGAGGATGCAGTTGTAGACGTGCTACCAGTGCTCCGACTCTGTCCAGGAAGGCGCAAGGTAACTTCGTCGTCGGTTGCATCCTCCTCCACCGCCTCTGTTGACCTCCTCGAGTGCCTGACTGGGGGTTGACAGTAGGTGGGATCTAGAACGTCATCATCAATTGTTGTGTTTGCACTCCCCTCCCCCTCAGACCGAGCCTCTTCTTGCCCTGACGGAATATTTAAGTTGTCATCCCAATCGGGTATCTGCGTCTCATCTTCATCAGTATGTTCCTCATTGTCTATAACCACAGGTGTTACAGTTTGTGACAAAGGGTCAACATTATGCTCAGAAACTTGGTCCTCACGGCCTGAATCTGAGTCACAAAGGTTCTGGGCATCACTGCAGACCATTTCCTGTTCTGTACTCACTGTAGCTTGGGAGCAGACCTCTGATTCCCAGGCTATAGTGTGACTGAACAGCTCTGCAGACTCAGCCATCTCAGTTCCACCATACTGTGCAGGGCTGATGGAGACTTCAGAGCTGGGAGAAATCAAGTGTGATTGGGATGACAACTCAGAGGACTGGTGTTTTTTGGATGCGGTACTTGAAGTGGCTGAGAGGGCACTTGTTGGACCACTTGAGATCCATTCAAGCATTTTCCTTTTTTGCCCATCATCTACCTTTCTTCCTGTTGTTCGTGTCCGTAAAAAAGGGAGCACATCGGATTGTCCACGGTAAGTAGTAGACATCTTACTTTTGCTGGTAGATGGTCTCTCTTCAGCAGATGATAATGGAGCTTTGCCACCTTCCCCACGGACAAAACCTTTTTTGCCTTTTCCACCACGCCTCTTCCCCTTTCCACCAGCATCTGTCATTTTGCCACTCATGTTGATTGCGACAAGATTGTGGACTGAAAATGTGGTAGTAAAAATTGAGAGGTGGTGAAGATTGCAGTGGTGGTCTAGCTTTATTAACAGCAGAATAATAAAGAATAAATATCCCTGACAATGCAACTTAGTTATAATTAGTTGGAGTGTGCAACGCAGGCAGACGTGCTGCAAATGTCTTTGCACTAGTGGGACTATAGCAAAGTCCAATAGCCACGTATAGGATGCCACTAGGTACACTGAGTGTTTGCTAGTATAATGGCTTGGTTAGAATGAGTTGTAGTGTGCAACGCAGGCAGACGCGCTCTGCAAATGTCTTTGCACTAGTGGGACTATAGCAAAGTCCAATAGCCACGTATAGGATGCCACTAGGTACACTGAGTGTTTGCTAGTATAATGGCTTGGTTAGAATGAGTTGTAGTGTGCAACGCAGGCAGACGCGCTCTGCAAATGTCTTTGCACTAGTGGGACTATAGCAAAGTCCAATAGCCACGTATAGGATGCCACTAGGTACACTGAGTGTTTGCTAGTATAATGGCTTGGTTAGAATGAGTTGTAGTGTGCAACGCAGGCAGACGCGCTCTGCAAATGTCTTTGCACTAGTGGGACTATAGCAAAGTCCAATAGCCACGTATAGGATGCCACTAGGTACACTGAGTGTTTGCTAGTATAATGGCTTGGTTAGAATGAGTTGTAGTGTGCAACGCAGGCAGACGCGCTCTGCAAATGTCTTTGCACTAGTGGGACTATAGCAAAGTCCAATAGCCACGTATAGGATGCCACTAGGTACACTGAGTGTTTGCTAGTATAATGGCTTGGTTAGAATGAGTTGTAGTGTGCAACGCAGGCAGACGCGCTCTGCAAATGTCTTTGCACTAGTGGGACTATAGCAAAGTCCAATAGCCACGTATAGGATGCCACTAGGTACACTGAGTGTTTGCTAGTATAATGGCTTGGTTAGAATGAGTTGTAGTGTGCAACGCAGGCAGACGCGCTCTGCAAATGTCTTTGCACTAGTGGGACTATAGCAAAGTCCAATAGCCACGTATAGGATGCCACTAGGTACACTGAGTGTTTGCTAGTATAATGGCTTGGTTAGAATGAGTTGTAGTGTGCAACGCAGGCAGACGCGCTCTGCAAATGTCTTTGCACTAGTGGGACTATAGCAAAGTCCAATAGCCACGTATAGGATGCCACTAGGTACACTGAGTGTTTGCTAGTATAATGGCTTGGTTAGAATGAGTTGTAGTGTGCAACGCAGGCAGACGCGCTGTGCAAATGTCTTTGCACTAGTGGGACTATAGCAAAGTCCAATAGCCACGTATAGGATGCCACTAGGTACACTGAGTGTTTGCTAGTATAATGGCTTGGTTAGAATGAGTTGTAGTGTGCAACGCAGGCAGACGCGCTCTGCAAATGTCTTTGCACTAGTGGGACTATAGCAAAGTCCAATAGCCACGTATAGGATGCCACTAGGTACACTGAGTGTTTGCTAGTATAATGGCTTGGTTAGAATGAGTTGTAGTGTGCAACGCAGGCAGACGCGCTCTGCAAATGTCTTTGCACTAGTGGGACTATAGCAAAGTCCAATAGCCACGTATAGGATGCCACTAGGTACACTGAGTGTTTGCTAGTATAATGGCTTGGTTAGAATGAGTTGTAGTGTGCAACGCAGGCAGACGCGCTCTGCAAATGTCTTTGCACTAGTGGGACTATAGCAAAGTCCAATAGCCACGTATAGGATGCCACTAGGTACACTGAGTGTTTGCTAGTATAATGGCTTGGTTAGAATGAGTTGTAGTGTGCAACGCAGGCAGACGCGCTCTGCAAATGTCTTTGCACTAGTGGGACTATAGCAAAGTCCAATAGCCACGTATAGGATGCCACTAGGTACACTGAGTGTTTGCTAGTATAATGGCTTGGTTAGAATGAGTTGTAGTGTGCAACGCAGGCAGACGCGCTCTGCAAATGTCTTTGCACTAGTGGGACTATAGCAAAGTCCAATAGCCACGTATAGGATGCCACTAGGTACACTGAGTGTTTGCTAGTATAATGGCTTGGTTAGAATGAGTTGTAGTGTGCAACGCAGGCAGACGCGCTCTGCAAATGTCTTTGCACTAGTGGGACTATAGCAAAGTCCAATAGCCACGTATAGGATGCCACTAGGTACACTGAGTGTTTGCTAGTATAATGGCTTGGTTAGAATGAGTTGTAGTGTGCAACGCAGGCAGACGCGCTCTGCAAATGTCTTTGCACTAGTGGGACTATAGCAAAGTCCAATAGCCACGTATAGGATGCCACTAGGTACACTGAGTGTTTGCTAGTATAATGGCTTGGTTAGAATGAGTTGTAGTGTGCAACGCAGGCAGACGCGCTCTGCAAATGTCTTTGCACTAGTGGGACTATAGCAAAGTCCAATAGCCACGTATAGGATGCCACTAGGTACACTGAGTGTTTGCTAGTATAATGGCTTGGTTAGAATGAGTTGTAGTGTGCAACGCAGGCAGACGCGCTGTGCAAATGTCTTTGCACTAGTGGGACTATAGCAAAGTCCAATAGCCACGTATAGGATGCCACTAGGTACACTGAGTGTTTGCTAGTATAATGGCTTGGTTAGAATGAGTTGTAGTGTGCAACGCAGGCAGACGCGCTCTGCAAATGTCTTTGCACTAGTGGGACTATAGCAAAGTCCAATAGCCACGTATAGGATGCCACTAGGTACACTGAGTGTTTGCTAGTATAATGGCTTGGTTAGAATGAGTTGTAGTGTGCAACGCAGGCAGACGCGCTCTGCAAATGTCTTTGCACTAGTGGGACTATAGCAAAGTCCAATAGCCACGTATAGGATGCCACTAGGTACACTGAGTGTTTGCTAGTATAATGGCTTGGTTAGAATGAGTTGTAGTGTGCAACGCAGGCAGACGCGCTCTGCAAATGTCTTTGCACTAGTGGGACTATAGCAAAGTCCAATAGCCACGTATAGGATGCCACTAGGTACACTGAGTGTTTGCTAGTATAATGGCTTGGTTAGAATGAGTTGTAGTGTGCAACGCAGGCAGACGCGCTCTGCAAATGTCTTTGCACTAGTGGGACTATAGCAAAGTCCAATAGCCACGTATAGGATGCCACTAGGTACACTGAGTGTTTGCTAGTATAATGGCTTGGTTAGAATGAGTTGTAGTGTGCAATGCAGGCAGACGCGCTCTGCAAATGTCTTTGCACTAGTGGGACTATAGCAAAGTCCAATAGCCACGTATAGGATGCCACTAGGTACACTGAGTGTTTGCTAGTATAATGGCTTAGTTATCAGTTGGAGTGTGCAGAGGACAAGAGGGTACAGTGGCAGGATTGTGGTGCTCTGGGTAGAGGAATGGAAGACTGCCTTTCTATTCCCTCCTAATGGTGAAATGCAGGTAGGAAATCCCTGACCTGGGCTACACAGACGCTGTTGCTGTTTGCAGGACCTGTCACCTATGGCTCTCTGACCCTGCCGGTTGGAGCCCTTAAAAGGACTGCTATAAAGTGCTCTCCCTAAGCTGTCTAACGCTGTGTATGCAGCGCATACAGCTGTATCGGCTATAGGACTCAGGAAGACGGAGCTGCGACAGTGATGTCTGACACCAAAGACGCAGAAGGCAGATAATGGCGTCCGTGAAGAAAATGTCCGGTTTTATAATGCAGGGACATGTGACATGCAGATCCTATCACACATGCCGTTGCTTCTCTGGCTCAAAGTCCACTTAGCTGTGTGTGTGTCTGGGATTGGCTGACATGCTGGCCCGCCCCACAAGACGCGCGCGCTTAGGGAAGGAAGACAAGAAAAAAAAAAAAAAAAAATGGCGATCGCCATTATAGAAACAGCAGTGATCTGAAGGCGCTGTTCACGCACACTATACACTGAAATGTGATAATAGTTTGATTCACAGAGTGACTTACACTATTACAGCAGAAACCAAGCTATGATTTAGCTGTTTTTTGGCTGCTAGAACCGTTCTCGAACGTTTCTAGAACTACCGAGCTTTTGCAAAAAGCTCGAGTTCTAGTTCGATCTAGAACATGCCCCAAAATCACTCGAGCCGCGAACTGGAGAACCACGAACCACGAACCGCGCTCAACTCTAGTGTTGATCACAGACATCAAAGAAGTTAACAGGCACAGTACCAGAATTTGTAGTTTCTACAGATCCTGATGCCGCCATGAGAGTTGACGATGCCTGCAAAAAATCTCTTTGTGACGTTGATCCACAATATAGACAATTTCAAAGAGATTTTTTTTTTAAGGGCGAAAATAAAATAGTTAAAGCCACATGTAATAAAAAAATATTAACTCATATGTGACAATTCACCTGTATCCGCTCCATTCTGTAGTTCCTGCTGCTGCGTGACTGATCAGGGAGGAGTAGTGAAAAAACACATCTTATATCATCAATTTTTCTCGAACATTTATAGATTGTTGTAACTAATGTTATATTTTGAACATCCAAGGAGTACCAATACAGCAGCGATAGGGATCTTAGTAACCCTTCAATATCCCGTAATCGAGTCACAAGGTTGTCGACTGGAGTTGTGAGGTTGCTGTCAAAAATTGACAGCTAAGTTTAAAGTCTGTTAGAGACATATGCTGGATATCTAATAGGGATGTCTGGGACTGTAACGCTGATGGCCTATCCTTAGGCTTTGTAACCAAAGCAGGTATCAGGGTCTTGTAGTCTGTGCAGATAAACATTAGGGCTCCAAATCATCAAGACAATACACTGAAAAATTACATCATGGACTGGAGTGAGAGTTCTGGCATAGGGAACTCCGCAGTTTTTGATGAAGTAGAGAAGCGGTGGCATCACACCCTTCTTCTGGCCAAGCAATGCCAATTTTGGCAAAGCTGGTTAAAACTAGCGTAAACACACACCAGCCTGTCTCCTCTTCAGCTTTAGACATGTGCAAGTAAGAGACCTTTGGTCACATGACGTGATGTTGAAAAGGTTCTTAAGGTAATCCTATAATCGGCAAATAAACACCGAGCCCTAGGAGAATAGGGGCCCTGTGTTATTGCTTAGTACTTTGCTCAACTCTTTCCCCCAAAGGCTGTCTTCTGTTCAGTTCTTTTAGACTCCTGCAATTAAGAGACCTTTGGTTACATCATGTCACATGACTTTGAAGTCATCAAAGGTCCTCAAACAATCAACCTTAAAATAGAACTGATGGGGTCACTAAGAGAATGGGTGGGGTTCCTGAGAAATTGTGCAGTTTGACTCCTCCCAATGCTGGCCCTGACTGTAACTAGGGTTTATATTTCAACCATTCTCCAAAAATCCCATAAAATCATGGTAGGTCTTATTTTTGGTGTAGGTCGTGTTTTCTGGGAAACAGAGTATTCATGAACCCTCTGCAGGTCTTTGAGTTGCCTTCATAACGACATAGAGAAGGCACTAGAAACAAACAGCAGAAGAAGCAGAAGCAAAGAAAATACAGCTGAAAAAAAAAACAGAGCAGAAAGTCTAAAAATGTAAACACAAAATTAGTGCAGAAAGTACATGAGTAGATATCTCTTACTGGATAGAGCTGGAGGAAACACATCCTGAGGAACATCGGGGTCTTCTTGTTTACAGTCCTGTGGGAGAAGAGGACGGGGACATCTCTCTGGTGTTGTCCTCTTACTGGATAGATCTGGAGGAGACACATACAGGGATTGAATGCATTCCTTACATACAGATAATTATAGGCCGTGTGTATTTAGTCCTGTCTATTACCTTGTGATGTGAGGGGCTGGGGAACCTCCATCATGACGTCCTTGTACAGATCTTTGTGTCCTTCTAAATACTCCCACTCCTCCATGGAGAAATAGACGGTGACGTCCTGACACCTTATAGGAACCTGACACATACAATGATACCGTCACCCCCGATCCCTTCATAGCGTTAATGTATAATGTCCCAGCATTCCCAGCAGTGTCACCTCTCCAGTCAGCAGCTCAATCATCTTGTAGGTGAGTTCTAGGATCTTCTGGTCATTGATGTCCTCATGTATCGGGGGGTGAGGTGGAGGCCCCGTGATTGGGCTCAGGGGTCTTCCCCATCCCTCAGACACAGGGGCCTGACAGCGCTCACTAGAGGTCTTCTTCACTACTGTGTAATCCTGGTTATGGAGAGACACAGTAATAAATCTCACTCCAGACATTTCCAGAGTCCTCACCTCTCCAGTTCTGTCCATCTGTTATTCCCATAGATAAGAATGATGTAATGTGACGTCATCAGAATCTCTCACCTCTCCAGTAAGCTGGAAGAGGATCTCTAGTGTGAGGTGTAATATCCTCTCCGCCATCTTGTCCCTGTCCATATCCATTCTTGATGGGTCAATCAGGAGAATTCTCTTATATAAAAGATCTCCACTGAAAGGATCCGATATTGTAGGGACCTGAATGGGGAGAAGAGGACGATGTAACATCATAAAGAATCCGGTGTAATAATACAATTACTGGAGATAACCGTTCACTAGATAGGGATGATTGCCGCGCTGCCATGAGGAGTCCAGACTAACTCTGCTGCCTTATTACAGTGAATGGATCTTTTGGGGGTTTCATCTGAATCATGTAATTTGAAGAATTACATGTAAACCTGTCATGCTAATAGGTTTAGGAGAAGGGACGTAGCCTCACTGCGCCCTGAACCAGGCTTACCAGGAGGGGCATGATTAAGTGCCTACCCAGTCATCACCAGAGCCTCTGAGGTTGGACTTTGCTAACAGTAGGCAACAGTTACCAATACAGGGCAGTCCCTGGTTGTTGTGCTCCACCAAGAGGCTGAGCAGTGTATCATGAGAAAGAGGGGGTGGGAACCACTGCATCTAGGGAAGAACAGGAAGGATAAACCCTGTCACTTACTCTGAGCAACCCTGAACTCCCCGATGTGCCAAGACAGGTTTTTTCCTCTTGTGCGGCAATCACGTGTCTATCCCTGTCTTACCCTAATCACAACCGTGTCTAGTAAGCAGGGCAGGAGGAACACTAGTCCTGCTTTATGATAATGACACAAAAGGAAAACGACAGACAAAAGGAAAAAGAAACTGTATTCCCCAACAACAAGTGGTAAAAAAGGGGGATGGAAAGAGAAATGAATAAAACGGGAGATGATCAATAGGAAGACACCAAAGAATACTTATAGTTTCATAGTTTTTAAGGTTGAAGGGAGACTCTAAGTCCATCTAGTTCAACCCGTAGCCTAACATGTTGATCCAGAGGAAGGCAAAAAAAACCCAATGTGTCAAATAAGCTCCAATGGGGAAAAAAATTCCTTCCTGACTCCACATCCGGCAATCAGACTAGTTCCCTGGATCAACACCCTGTCATAAAATCTAATATACATAACTGGTAATATTATATTTTTCAAGAAAGGCATCCAGGCTCTGATTAAATGTTAGTAGTGAATCACTCATTACAACATCATGCGGCAGAGAGCTCCATAGTCTCACTGCTCGTACAGTAAAGAATCCTCGTCTGTGATTATGATTAAACCTTCTTTCCTCAAGACGTAGCGGATGCTTCCGTGTTCCAGTCGCAGGCCTAGGTGTAAAGAGATCTTTGGAAAGGTCTCTGTACTGTCCCCTCATATGTTTATACATTGTGATTAGATCCCCTACTAAGCCTTTGTTTTTCCAAACTAAATAACCCCAAGTTTAATAACCTGTCTTGGTGTTGCAGCCCACCCATTCCTCTAATAATCTTGGTCTCTGTTCTATCTACCTGTAAGATTATGCTATTTATAACCCTCTATACTTTTGCTATCAAGAAAAGCATCCATTCCTCTCTTAAATTCATTCAGTGAGTTGGCCATCACCACTTCCTCAGGAAGAGAGTTCCAGAGCCTCACTGCTCTTTCCGTGAAGAACCCTCTTCTATGCTGATGTAGGAATTTTCTTTCCTCCAATCGAAGAGAATGCCCCCTTGTTCTTGTCATAGTCCTTGGTACAAACAGATCATGGGAGAGATCTCTATATGGCCCTCTGATATATTTGTACATGTTTATTAGGTCTCCCCTAAGTCTTCTCTTTTCTAGAGTAAATAGACCTAATTTTGATAACCTTTCCGTGTATTATAATGCACCCACTCCATTTATTATTTTAGTAGCCCGCCTCTGAACCCTTTCAAGTTCAGTAATGTCTTTCTTGAGCACCGGCGCCCAAAATTGCACACAATACTCCAAGTGTGGTCTGACGATTGATTTGTACAGAGGGAGAATGATGTTTTCATCTCGTGCCCCCAGACCTCTTCTAATGCATCCCATCACCCTATTTGCTTTGGTGGCTGCTGCCTGACACTGGGCACTCCAATTTAGCTTCTTATTGACTAAGATGCCTAAGTCTTTTTCCATGTCTGATTTCCCCAGCAGTTTCCCATTTAGTAAGTAATCGTAGCATCTGTTTCTCCTTCCCATGTGCAGAACCTTACATTTATCTGTGTTAAACCTCATTTGCCATTTTTCAGCCCAATTCTCCAATTTACTCAAATCCATCTGTAGTTGCAAACTGTCCTCCTTTGTGTTAACTACCTTATATAGTTTTGTATCATCTGCAAATACTGATATTTTACTCTGTAAACCAACCACCAGATCATTAATAAATATATTAAATAGTAGGGGGCCCAATACAGACCACTGTGGCACCCCACTAGTAACCCTGGCTCAATCGGAATATGCGCCATTAATAACCACTCTTTGTTTTCTACCACTAAGCCAGCTACCTACCCATCTACACAAGCAGATCCAAGCAGCAATCTCCAGGATCAAATTCAAAACAATTTCTCTTTCCATGGCTCACACCTCCATGCCAGGACCATGGAAAAGCAAGTTATCACTGGCAACTACTGAGGTAAAGTGGTGAGAACTTATACCAGGAAGTGCAAAAAAATCAGAACAGCTGAGACAACACAGGATGATAAGTCAAGAAAGACACATGGGTCTGCTTAACCCTAGCAGCGCCAGCACAAGGATAGTCTGCACAGCTAAATGGAAGGCAAATCAGATCCAACTAGTGCTGGCTTATGCTGTGACCTTCTAACCCATGGAATAGGGGCGACCTCTCTCTGTCCGATAACCTGGTGTCGAAACCCTGATGTAAGTGCTCAGTGTAGAGAACGGGCTAAATGTGATCCAAAAGTCACAGAGAGATGGAGAAGTCAGATCTATGATAAGCTCTAATCCTGCCATCTCCAACGCTCTCATTACACAAGTATATTCAATTGAAATACTATGTCCCAAGAATGACAAAGGTATTTTAGGAGTGATACCTTTATAGGCTAACCTATTAACCAGAAAGATTATATTAGCAAGTTTTCAGAGCACAGAGGCTCCTTCTTCCGGCAAATTACAAATTAATTACTGAAACTAAACACAACATTTAAATGAATGTTACAACAGGACATGGGAAAGATGATGCCTCCTAAAAGATAAGCCAAGGAAATCAAATTAAGTTTTTTCTTAGAAATGCAGATGAGTTGGAGGTGTCTGTTCAGATCACTTCTGAGGTTCTCCTGTTGGAGGTGTGAAGTGTGTCCATGTAGTGAGTCATAAAACCAGGTGTTAAATGGAGTCCTTTTGTTAAGGATCCAAACATCTTTATCAGTTTGAATTCCCAAATTTTTCTGTCTGTGTCATCTTTAAAATGACCTTTCAGTATTAGTACTTTTAAATCTGTCATACTGTGTCCCGGTCTGGAGAAATGTTTTCCCACTGGTGTGTCCAGTTCATCTTTTATTGTGTGCCTGTGTAGATTCATCCTTGTTTGTAGTTTTTGTTTAGTTTCCCCAATATACATTCCTCCAGGGCACTTTGTGCACTGTATCATGTATACCACATTGGAGGACGTACATGAAAAGAGGTCCATGATCTTGTAGTTCTGATTAGTGTTGGCTATGTGGACCGTATTTGTTGGTAAAATATGGGTACAGGTCTTGCATTTCTTACCATTACAGGGGAATGTGCCCGTCTCTGATGGTGATGAGAGGACACTTCTAACAAGGAGATTCCTTAAGTTAGGGGGCTGTT
This sequence comes from Anomaloglossus baeobatrachus, assembly GCF_048569485.1. Taxonomy (NCBI): domain Eukaryota; kingdom Metazoa; phylum Chordata; class Amphibia; order Anura; family Aromobatidae; genus Anomaloglossus; species Anomaloglossus baeobatrachus. The sequence continues at coordinate 231,234 of NW_027441924.1, read as the reverse complement.
TGTAGGAGAGAAGTTGTAATTCTGGGAATATTACTTTCAGTCTATGGTCCCTGTGGAATATGGGTTGAAGATCAGCACCAATTTTCCTTAGGATGCTCATGTGGGGATTATATGTGACCACAAGCAGTACCCTATTGTTATCCTCCCTCGGTTTGTAATCCAGGAGGCTGCTTCTTGGATCCTTGTAGCTCTGTTCATCTATTACCAGTGGATGGTATCCTTGTTGTAGGAATGTATTTCTCAGGAATAGCAGATGTAGTTTTCTGTCCTCACTGTCTGAGCAGATCCGGATGTACCTCAGAGCCTGACTGTAGATGATGGATTTTTTTTATGTGTCTTGGATGAAAGCTGTTCCATCTCAGATATGCCGGACGTCCTGTAGGTTTATGATAAACTGACGTTTGTATGGTATTGTCTTTGATGTATATGGTTGTATCCAGAAAATGTATTTGGGACTTTGAGAAGTTGAGGGTGAGTTTGATTGTTGGGTGGAATTTGTTGAAGTTGTTGTGGAAGGTGATCAGATCATCTTTTGAGCCTGTCCAGGTTATTATTAGATCATCAATGTAGCGGAAGTATGCTAGAGGTTTAATAGCACAAGATTCCAAGAATTCCTCCTCTAGTTTATCCATAAACAGGTTAGCATATTGTGGTGACATTTTGCTTCCCATAGCGCTGCCCATACACTGTTGGTATATATTATCTCCAAAGGAGAAATAGTTGTGGTGGAGCACAAACCTGATGAATTGCAGAGCTGGTTCCGTGGCCAGATTGTTTTTGGGAGGAAATATTTGCATGCAGCAATTCCATCTTCATGTGGGATGTTAGAGTAAAGAGACTCTACATCCATAGTGGCTAATATTGTATCCTCTGGAAGTGGACCCAAGGCTGACAATTTGCAGAGAATGTCTGTGGTATCCTGGATGTAACTAGGTGTGCTTCTCACCAGGGGTTTCAGAGTGTTCTCCACCCAGCCTGAGATATTCTCAGTTAATGTCCCAATACCAGAGATGATGGGTCTCCCTGGATTACCTTCTTTATGTATTTTGGGTAACATGTAGAAGGTACCTGTTTGGGGATTGTCTGGTATTAGATCCAGTAGAGAGGATGACATAGAGCCAAACTCATTGATAATATCGGTTAGTTCCTTTGTGTATTTTTTGGTGGCATCTTCCTGGAGCGGAGTGTAGTATTTTTTATCCAAGTGTTGTCTGTGTGCTTCCTGGATGTAGTCCGTCATATTCATAATTACTACGGCTCCTCCTTTGTCTGCTGGTTTAATAATGATATTTTTGTTAGATTTTAACGATTTTATGGCTTTTCTTTCCTTCTTGTTAATATTGTGTGGTACTTTGTGGTTTGTCCAAAATTTCAGATTTTACTTTTTTACGGAAACAGTTTATGTAGTGGTCCAGAGTTTGGTTTTGCCCAGGTTGTGGAGTCCAGTTTGTCCTCTTCTTCTTTTTTGATAAGTCTTTCACATTGACTTGTGATGTAATATCTGTGTGGTCATGGAAGAATTCTTTTAGCCATAATTTGCGGAAGAATTCTTCAACATCACTACAAAACCGAGCCGTGTCAAGTTGCTTAGTGGGACAGAATGTTAGTCCCTTTGATAGAACATTCATTTCTACCGTGCTTGGCTCATAATGTGAAAGGTTCACAACAGAGGACAATGTATTTAAATTATTCTGGAACTTGGGCTTACCTTCAGCTACATTGAGACCTGCTTTCTTCCGGAGTCTGATGAGTTTCTTTTTCTTGTTGATAATCAGGCTGTATTGTAATTTGTTGTAAAAATCCTGTAATGTGTCCTTAATTAGATGTGATCCAGGTCCTTGTATTCTGTCCTTTAAAGCATCTATGTTGTTTTGGATGGTTCTCTTTTTGTTGTAGAAAAATCCAATGAGGTGATTCCGCAGTCTCTCAGATGATCTGTAGCAGAGTTTCTGTGAAAAATGCATATTGTAGGTGAAATGAGTGGGGTTCCTTATTGTGAGGCCTTTAGGGATCGAGTTTTCTTTTTTGTATTTGGATAGAAAGAAGATGTCGCTGTTCAGTTGTGCCAGATTCTTCAGTAGGTTTTTCAGATCCATATGTGTTCGGTACAATGGGGTATCTTCCATTCTTACAATGTGCAATACAGGGTAATATTGTGGTACCGTGTTAGGATTTCAATTGATTTTTCTGGCTATGTCCCAAGAATGACAAAAGTATTTTAGGAGTGATACCTTTATAGGCTAACCAGAAAAATCATATTAGCAAGCTTTCAGAGCAAAGGCTCCTTCTTCAGGCATTTACAAATGAATTACTGAGACCAAACACAACATTTAAATGAATGTTACAACAGGACATGGGAAAGATGATGCCTCCTAAATGTTGTGTTTAGTCTCAATAATTAATTTGTAATTTGCCTGAAGAAGGAGCCTTTGTGCTCTGAAAGCTTGCTAATATAATTTTTCTGGTTAGCCTATAAAGGTAACACTCCTAAAATACTTTTGTCATTTTTGGGACATAGTATTTCAATTGATTTTTCTGGCTAACACGGTACCACAATATTACCCTGTATTGCACATTATTACACAAGTATAAAACATATAATACTGGTGGATAAAACAAGACTGAGCACAAGACCTTCACAGCCGTCTACACATCATAGGGAGATTTCATGGCCCCTTCTCTCCATCTACCTGATGATCCTGAGGAACATCGGGGTCTTCTTGGCTACAGTCCTGTGGGAGAAGAGGACAGGGACATCTCTCTGGTGTTGTCCTCTTACTGGATAGAACTGGAGGAGACACATACAGGGACTGAATTCATTCCTTACATACAGATAATTAGAGGCAGTGTGTATTTAGTCCTGTCTATTACCTGGTGATGTGAGGGGCTGGGGAACCTCCATCATGACGTCCTTGTACAGATCTTTGTGTCCTTCTAAATACTCCCACTCCTCCATGGAGAAATAGACGGTGACGTCCTGACACCTTATAGGAACCTGACACATACAAAGATACCGTCACCCCCGATCCCTTCATAGCGTTACTGTATAATGTCCCAGCATTCCCAGCAGTGTCACCTCTCCAGTCAGCAGCTCAATCATCTTGTAGGTGAGTTCTAGGATCTTCTGGTCATTGATGTTCTCATGTATCGGGGGGTGAGGTGGAGGCCCCGTGATTGGGCTCAGGGGTCTTCCCCATCCCTCAGACACAGGGGCCTGACAGCGCTCACTAGAGGTCTTCTTCACTACTGTGTAATCCTGGTTATGGAGAGACACAGTAATAAATCTCACTCCAGACATTTCTAGAGTCCTCACCTCTCCAGTTCTGTCCATCTGTTATTCCCATAGATAAGAATGATGTAATGTGACGTCATCACAATCTCTCACCTCTCCAGTAAGCCGGAAGAGGATCTCTAGGGTGAGGTGTAATATCCTCTCCGCCATCTTGTCCCTGTCCATATCCATCCTTCACGGGGCAATCAGGAGAATTCTCTTCTATAGAAGATCTCCACTGAGAGGATCCGATATTGTAGGGACCTGAATGGGGAGAAGATGACGATGTAACATCATAAAGAATCCGCTGTAATAATACAATTACTGGAGATAATAAGGGGAAACATAATGAGAACATTCTGGGGAAACATTGTACTGTGTGGGGGCAGAGAGGGGCCGAGGACCAAGAGGGCAAAAAGGGGCCGAGGACCGAGGGGGCAAAAAGGGGCCGAGGACCGAGGGGGCAAAAAGGGGCCGAGGACCGAGAGGATGGAAAGGGGCCGAGGACCGAGAGGGTGGAAAGGGGCCGAGGGAAGAAAGGGGCCGAGGGCCGAAAGGGGCCGAGGATCGAGGGCGGAAAGGGGCCGAGGACTGAGGGCAGACGGGTTTCTTCACTTCCGGCCTCTCATAGTTGGGGCGTTTGTATCTATCAGAGGAAAAGGAACAAAAAAATTACGATTCATAGAAATCAGCGAGAGAAAAACATCATAAAGTCTCAGAGCTGAAGGGGTTAATGCCGCCTGCCCCAGTAATGGGGAATCTCCACACACCTCCACCTGCAGAGCCGCACACTAGATATATAATACCCTGCACCTACCTCCACCTGCAGAGCCGCACACTAGATATATAATACCCTGCACCTACCTCCACCTGCAGAGCCGCACACTAGATATATAATAACCTGCACCTACCTCCACCTGCAGAGCCGCACACTAGATATATAATACCCTGCACCTACCTCCACCTGCAGAGCCGCACACTAGATATATAATAACCTGCACCTACCTCCACCTGCAGAGCCGCACACTAGATATATAATAACCTGCACCTACCTCCTCCTGCAGAGCCGCACACTAGATATATAATACCCTGCACCTACCTCCACCTGCAGAGCCGCACACTAGATATATAATACCCTGCACCTACCTCCACCTGCAGAGCCGCACACTAGATATATAATACCCTGCACCTACCTCCACCTGCAGAGCCGCACACTAGATATATAATACCCTGCACCTACCTCCACCTGCAGAGCCCCACACTAGATATATAACACCCTGCACCTACCTCCACCTGCAGAGCCGCACACTAGATATATAATACCCTGCACCTACCTCCTCCTGCAGAGCCGCACACTAGATATATAATACCCTGCACCTACCTCCACCTGCAGAGCCGCACACTAGATATATAATAACCTGCACCTACCTCCACCTGCAGAGCCGCACACTAGATATATAATACCCTGCACCTACCTCCTCCTGCAGAGCCCCACACTAGATATATAATACCCTGCACCTACCTCCACCTGCAGAGCCGCACACTAGATATATAATACCCTGCACCTACCTCCACCTGCAGAGCCGCACACTAGATATATAATACCCTGCACCTACCTCCTCCTGCAGAGCCGCACACTAGATATATAATACCCTGCACCTACCTCCACCTGCAGAGCCGCACACTAGATATATAATACCCTGCACCTACCTCCTCCTGCAGAGCCGCACACTAGATATATAATACCCTGCACCTACCTCCACCTGCAGAGCCGCACACTAGATATATAATACCCTGCACCTACCTCCACCTGCAGAGCCGCACACTAGATATATAATACCCTGCACCTACCTCCACCTGCAGAGCCGCACACTAGATATATAATACCCTGCACCTACCTCCACCTGCAGAGCCGCACACTAGATATATAATAACCTGCACCTACCTCCACCTGCAGAGCCGCACACTAGATATATAATAACCTGCACCTACCTCCACCCGCAGAGCCACACACTAGATATATAATACCCTGCACCTACCTCCACCTGCAGAGCCGCACACTAGATATATAATAACCTGCACCTACCTCCACCCGCAGAGCCGCACACTAGATATATAATACCCTGCACCTACCTCCACCCGCAGAGCCGCACACTAGATATATAATAACCTGCACCTACCTCCACCTGCAGAGCCGCACACTAGATATATAATACCCTGCACCTACCTCCACCCGCAGAGCCGCACACTAGATATATAATACCCTGCACCTACCTCCACCTGCAGAGCCGCACACTAGATATATAATACCCTGCACCTACCTCCACCTGCAGAGCCGCACACTAGATATATAATACCCTGCACCTACCTCCACCTGCAGAGCCGCACACTAGATATATAATAACCTGCACCTACCTCCACCTGCAGAGCCGCACACTAGATATATAATACCCTGCACCTACCTCCACCTGCAGAGCCGCACACTAGATATATAATACCCTGCACCTACCTCCACCTGCAGAGCCGCACACTAGATATATAATACCCTGCACCTACCTCCACCTGCAGAGCCGCACACTAGATATATAATACCCTGCACCTACCTCCACCTGCAGAGCCGCACACTAGATATATAATACCCTGCACCTACCTCCACCTGCAGAGCCGCACACTAGATATATAATACCCTGCACCTACCTCCACCTGCAGAGCCGCACACAGATATATAATACCCTGCACCTACCTCCACCTGCAGAGCCGTACACTAGATATATAATACCCTGCACCTACCTCCACCTGCAGAGCCGCACACTAGATATATAATACCCTGCATCTACCTCCACCTGCAGAGCCGCACACTAGATATATAATACCCTGCACCTACCTCCACCTGCAGAGCCGCACACTAGATATATAATAACCTGCACCTACCTCCACCTGCAGAGCCGTACACTAGATATATAATACCCTGCACCTACCTCCTCCTGCAGAGCCGCACACTAGATATATAATACCCTGCACCTACCTCCACCTGCAGAGCCGCACACTAGATATATAATACCCTGCACCTACCTCCTCCTGCAGAGCCGCACACTAGATATATAATACCCTGCACCTACCTCCACCTGCAGAGCCGCACACTAGATATATAATACCCTGCACCTACCTCCACCTGCAGAGCCGCACACTAGATATATAATAACCTGCACCTACCTCCACCTGCAGAGCCGCACACTAGATATATAATACCCTGCACCTCCCTCCACCTGCAGAGCCGCACACTAGATATATAATAACCTGCACCTACCTCCTCCTGCAGAGCCGCACACTAGATATATAATACCCTGCACCTACCTCCACCTGCAGAGCCGCACACTAGATATATAATACCCTGCACCTACCTCCACCTGCAGAGCCGCACACTAGATATATAATACCCTGCACCTACCTCCACCTGCAGAGCCGCACACAGATATATAATACCCTGCACCTACCTCCACCTGCAGAGCCGCACACTAGATATATAATACCCTGCACCTACCTCCACCTGCAGAGCCGCACACTAGATATATAATGCCCTGCACCTACCTCCACCTGCAGAGCCGCACACTAGATATATAATACCCTGCACCTACCTCCTCCTGCAGAGCCGCACACTAGATATATGGCTGCTCTGTGCTTACAGGAACTGTGATGATGTCACATGGAGGGGAGGAGTCAGGGGTCACATGATCAGCTCCTCAGTGTATGCAGGGCTCTGCTGTGCTGGGTGTCATGGTGCTGGATGAGGGGAAGTTTATGTGTGGGGTCAGGAGGGGTTTACAGTGTGGATGTAGCGGAGCCCTGTGTGTACGAGGTGTACGGAGCGGAGCCGTGTGTGTACGAGGTGTACGGAGCAGAGCCGTGTGTGTACGGAGCAGAGCCGCGTGTGTACAAGGTGTACGGAGCAGAGCCGTGTATCTATGAGGTGTACGGAGCGGAGCCGTGTGTGTACGAGGTGTACGGAGTGGAGCCGTGTGTGTACGAGGTGTACGGAGCGGAGCCGTGTGTGTACGAGGTGTACGGAGCAGAGCCGTGTGTGTACAGAGCAGAGCCGCGTGTGTACAAGGTGTACGGAGCGGAGCCGTGTGTGTGTACGAGGTGTACGGAGCGGAGCCGTGTGTGTGTACGAGGTGTACGGAGCGGAGCCGTGTGTATACGAGGTGTACGGAGCGGAGACGTGTGTGTGCGAGGTGTACGGAGCGGAGCCGTATGTGTACGAGGTGTACGGAGCGGAGCCGTATGTGTACGAGGTGTACGGAGCGGAGCCGTATGTGTACGAGGTGTATGGAGGGGAGCCGTGTGTGTACGAGGTGTACGGAGCGGAGCCGTGTGTGTACGAGGTGTACGGAGCGGAGCCGTGTGTGTACGAGGTGTACGGAGCGGAGCCGTGTGTGTACGAGGTGTACGGAGCGGAGCCGTGTGTGTACGAGGTGTACGGAGCGGAGCCGTGTGTGTACGAGGTGTACGGAGCGGAGCCGTGTGTGTACGAGGTGTATGGAGTGGAGCCGTGTGTGTACGAGGTGTACAGAGCAGAGCCGTGTGTGTACGACCAGAACTATTTACCCCGGCCAGAGTAAGCGAGGGTCCCTGAGCTTGTGAGGGGCAGTAAAGTCTGAGGGGGCAGGGAAGTGCATAGTTTACACACAATATCATAGTGTGACACAGGGGCATAGTTTGGAGTTTTCCTTACAAGTTTCCCATTGTTTTTTGCTTTTATCTGCACTGTTCATCCCCATTAATAGCGGCTCCATGGACAATGCTACCAGGTGTGTGTCTTGTCAGGTGTATGCCTGCCTTGAGCAGCTGTTGGAGGGTGAATATGTCTGCTCTCGATGTCAGCGTGTTACATATTTGGAAGCCCAGGTAACTGATCTAAATATGCCACTCACAACACTCAGGAGCATTGCAAACCTGGAGAGGAGTTTAGAGCTCACTGAGCAGCTCTGGCTGGGGCCAGTGCTATGGAGGAGGGTGGAGGAGGGGAAGGTCAGGACCCAGAGGTAGGTAGCTGGGTAAGAGAAGAAGAGGTAGGGGGAAAAGTGTCAGGGAGCCTGGTCCTGATCTGGCACAACCTAGTAAATATGCCTGTGTGGCTGATATTAGGAATGCAGGCCCATGGCTAGGATCACTACAGCAGGACGTTGCTCCTAGCAACCAAGAAAATGGCTGCTGTAGGAAGGAGGGAAATAGGAGTGCAGCAAAGGCCCAACAGATGTTGGTGGTAGGGGACTCTATAATTAGGCGGACAGACAGGGTCATCTGTCTCCAAGACCATGAATGACAAACAGTGTGTTGTCTGCCGGGTGCTTGCGTTCAGTATATTGCAGATCTGATGGACTGATCGGTGTGTGGGACTGGGGAAAACCCAGCAGTCATGGTGCACATTGGTACTAATGACAAAGTTAGAGGCAGGTGGAAGGTCCTTAAAAATGATTACAGGGAACTAGGAGAGAAGCTGAAGTCCAGGACCTCCAAGGTGGTGTTTTCAGAAATACTACCGGTGCCACGAGCGTCACTAGAAAGACAGCGGGAGCTTAGGGAGATAAATACGTTTCTTATAAATTGGTGCAGGAAGGAAGGGTTCGGGTTCATAGAGAACTGGGACGACTTCTCAGTCAGTTACAGGCTCTGTGGTAGGGACGAACTGCACCTCAATGGGGAGGAAGCAGCTGTGCTGGGGGAGAAAATGGTCAGATGGATGGAGGAGCTTTAAAACTAGGGTTCTGAGGGGAAGGAGGGTAGTGGAGCAAATAAGGGGATAGATAGAGCAGATAGAGATAGTGAGACGGTAGGGTTCAATGAAGGTTTGGGGAGGCTTGGACATGCAAGGAAAGTAGGCAGTCTAGGAGTAATGAATGTGTTAATAGTATTAAATGTTTACTGGCAAATGCAAGAAGTCTTGCAAACAAAATTAATGAATTGGAGACTCTTATGTCAATCATGGATTATGATGTGGGGGCATTATGGAAACCGAATGAGAGCCATGACTGGGTGACAAACGTAGAGGGTTATACTACATTTATGAAGGACAGGAAAGACAAAAAGGGTGGAGGGGTGTGTATATTTATACAATTTAACCTAAGACCTGTGCTGAATGACAACATTGGGGGGACTTCAACAATGTAGGGTCAGTATAGGTAAATGTACTGTCACGCTTCCCGGTCCCCGTGCCCCGCTCTCCGGGTCCCGTGCCCCGCTCTCTGGGTCCCGACGGCGTCCCCTGCTCACCGCTCCGGTCTCTGGCCCTCTCCTCCACGGCCTTCCTGCTTCCTCTCCCTCGCCTGCGTCCTCCATACGTCCTGTTCCCTGCTCCCTGCGCTCCTCTGCGACGCTGGATACTCTGCCAGGCACCCCTGCGTCCTCTGCACCGCTTCCTGCCCTGGCGTCTGGCACACGGGCCTCGCGCCTGCGCATTAGGGCGTGCGCACGGTCATTGACCCTTTCTTAAAGGGCCAGCGTCCAGAAACAGGATATTGCATATGCAGGTACAGGGTATAAGAGGGTTATCAATCCAGGTGGGCGGGGCCTGTTCTACGTGTTTAGTAAGCTAGGAGTTCAGGTCCCCCTATTGCTTTGTCCAGTACTGTCGTGGAAACCACTTTCTTGGGAGAGCTAATTTAGGGTGAGATACAAAGTGATCTCCAGATCTGCCAGTGTTGGTCCAATTAATAGCGATGCATCGGAGACAAACACACGAACACACAGTTAATGTCCGTGTACCAGGCTTTGTCTGAATCTCAGATGCCCAGACAGTAGTTTATTAACACCACAAAAGAAAAGGGGACGGCTTAGTACATGACCAAAAATGGAATGAAAGTTGAAAATAACAAAATCGTAAATTATGGATCCTGCTGCATTCCTAAAAATCTAGTTCTGTCCAGTTTTCTGGACCTTCATTAACAAAGACATTTGAGACAAAAGCATCCTTATAACAAAGAGTACACCCTGTGTTATTGCTTTTATGAATAACACTTATGAAGCTAATATAAAAGTACAAAATTATCAAAGATATATAGATATATAAATTGCTTAAATGATAATCAAACTTAATATAAAATATTAACCATAACAATTCCTCCCTTTTTATTATTTACAGACAATTTATCCATCAGCTATATCCCCATGCTGTGACAGCATGAAGGGGCCAACCCCGTTCACTGATAGATATCTTGTTTGTAAATTTCATCATATATATATATTTACTAAGGGAGCACTGAGATGTTTTGCAGATGTGTTAACTGACGGCCTGTGATGTTTGATCTTACGAGTCTCTTTACATAATGTTGTCACAACAAATATACCAATTCTAGCAGCTACATACACTAATAGTACCAACATTCCCATCTGTAGAATGCCCATCAGCCACCCAGTGATACCTGAGAACCAAATTGTCAGAGACATTTGTCTGCAGCTTGGTTATATAGGGAATGTTTGGGTAAAGCACTTATATCTAGAACACCATGAGGAAATATAAAGGTAACGGTATAAGGCGTGCAGAGGTGTCGATCCCCTCTGCGCCCCGGGGAAGTCATTTATAGGCCTGGTGACCACATACTAGATATAAATCCTTAGGCATTATGCAGTGTATTATGTCAGTGGTTCTCCCAACACAACACATATCAGTCAAACGTCCTTTGCTTCGAAGGTTTGGCGCACCAATTTCAGCAGTTTTTTGAGACAGACCTCATTCCTTCAGGATGTCTTAGACTCAAAATGTTAGTTAAATTGGTAAAGTTGTTCACAAGTCTACACAGAATGTGTAAACCACAGTTCACTATTGCTCAAAACATCCATGGTCACTTTTCTGGAAACAACTATCATTACAAATAATCACGAGTAATTGAAGTACTCTCACAGTTTTTTCCAGTCCTGAGAGTGTGAGCATCACAGGCGTAACTTATAGTCCTCATATAGGGTCAGGGGATCTGCAAGATATGGCATAGAATTAGAAGATATTGGGCTCGGAGTGCATATCCAACAGTTCTTAGTGCTTTAGAGTCCATATCTTGGAACAGAACTTGGTGATGCTTTATCAGTTTGTTATCACAGTCCTCTTTTAGTGCCTCATTGATAGGACAAGAGGTACAGTTGCCATCAGCATAATCCAAAAGGCAGAGTGGTTATCTTTGTATCTTTGCCTTGGATCTTGACAGAAGTGGCAGTGGTTAGCATCACTTAGAATGGTTCCCTGGATCTAGGCTCCAATGGTCTCTTTATGTGTCTCTTGACCACGACCCAGTCACCTGGTGCCGGTGTGTGTGTGCCACTTATAAACATGGGGTCTGGGATGGAGGAAAGAACACAGTTATGAGTAACAGTCAGATGTTTGTGCAACTCAGGGACATATTCAGTGAGAAAAGCATACGCATATTCAGTGAGAAAAGCATACGAGGCCTGCAATTGCTGTGGGAAATATAATTCTGTCTCAGGAACACTACCAAACATTAATTCATATGGGGACAGCTTCTTTATACCTCTTCGGGCAGTTCTCACTGAAAGCAATGCGATGGGCAAGCAATCTACCCAGGGCAAGTGTGTTTCCTCCATGCACTTTAATTTAAGAGTACCGTTAAAGCGTTCCACCTTCCCACTACTTTGTGGGTCATAGGGAACGTGGAAAGCATGTTCTAATCCCAAAGTAGCCATGATCTGTTTCATTTAATTCTCCATTGAAGTAAGCACCTCTGTTACTTTCTATAGTTTTGGGAAACCCATATCTGCAAACCATCTTACTTATTACTTTCTTGATGGTAATTGTGGTCTTTGTGTTATCTTTCATCACGGTCTAAGCTTCAGACATACCAGGACATATTCATAAGTACCCACCTTAGGCAGCAGTATGTAGTCCACCTGCAGTCTCTGAAATGAGTAATCTGGTTTTGGTGCTGAATTTCTGCGGAACTCAAATAGGCCTACCGGGGCTGTGTTTTGCACAAACAAGACATACTTTGCAGCCATATTCGGGAACCCTGGGGCACATCAGTTTTGCAGCACTACCGCACACGTCACACCTTTGCACCGGAGAATGTGCCAGGGCAGCCATCATGGGGAACAGGCAGCGTGGGAGGCAAATCCGGGTGTTTACCTGCCATACCCCTGACTCTGACCGTACAGCGCCCACTTTGACCCACGCATTCTGTTCGTTTGAGGGGGCCTGGGTCTGGAAGACCTGCAATAGTTCACGATCAACAGCCACTGGCGCCGGTACGGTGCCAGCCTCCTTTGCTGTAAGGGGGCACCCCGCACTATCGGTCACTAAGCTCCCTGAGAGGGCTATGTCTGTTATGGCCAGTATGTCTGTCAGAGGTAGTCTTGCTGCTTCTTTAGCCGCCTTGTCGGCCAGTGCATTCCCTACTGCAAGGGGAGTTTGTTCCCGTGTGTGTGCCGATACTTTGACTATGGCTGCCCTTCGGGGAAGGGTGAGTGCTGTCAGTAGCTGCTCTACCGCCTGCGCATTCTTTATGGGTTTGCCAGCAGAGGTCAGGAAATTACGGCTTCGCCAAATGGCGCCAAAGTCGTGTGCTACCCCAAAAGCATATTGTGAGTCAGAAAATACATTGCTCTTCTTACCTTTTCCCAGACTGCACATTACAGCGAATGCCTTCAACTCAAACCTCTTGCGCAGAGTAGCTCGAAGGGAATGGTTCTTACTGCCTTACCATTGTGGACTACTGCATACCCGGTGATGAACAGTCCTTGATCATTGTCCAAAGCTCTGGAACCATCTATAAAATACTCAGCAGAGGGGTTAGTGAGTGGTACATCAGTGATATTTGTCAAGTCCTCTGTTTCTGCCTCCACCAATGCCTGACAGTCACGTGTCATATCAAACTGAACTTCATCTGCTAGTTTGAAAAACAGGGGCAAGTCTTGTCTCACGGTCTCTCCCACAGGGGCCGGTCTTGTCTCACGGTCCCTCCCTCAGGGGCAGGTCTTGTCTCATGGTCCCTCCCACAGGGACAGGTCTTGTCTCATGGTCCCTCCCACAGGGACAGGTCTTGGCTCACGGTCCCTCCCACTTCCCCATCCAAATATTCTCCTCCCTTTTCTACAATCCACTGTTAATCATGCAGCTGGATTTAGACCATTACAGTTTGAGAGCATTATGGGGGAATGTAAAGAGGGAAAAGCTTAATATTTGTCCGGCCTTTATACTGAAGGATGGTGGGTTTGAGCCTGTTGGAGTCTTTCAGATACAGCATGAGGAGCTTGGAGTGAGGGGGCAGCTTAACACTATGTCCTCTGTCTTTCTAATAGAGTCCTGAAACAGCTGCCCAGCTCTTACACAAGCAGGGGTCACTGTAATAACTGAATGTAGTATCCCAGAGTAATACTCTGGAGGGTGCTGTCTGCCACCGTGTTCTTGGGTGAGGACGCTGGCTATATGTCCAACCTGCTTGTGGCGGTAAAGGGTTAAAGGTTTTTCCCACGTCTATTTTGCTTATGTGAACACAACTGTCTGGATTTATTCTCGAGTCAAACAACTAGCTTTGGGAATTGTCAGTCAGGATTCGGAGACTACACAGGGCGCCTTCTTTTAAGGGGGGGTGGTCACCTTGGGCCCAATTAGGGTAAATTATATGCAGGTCCCAATTTTCTGCAACACGTCTGTCCTTAAATTAATAAGTGAATATGAGAAAACTAAAACCTGGGTCACAAAATAGGAACAATGACTATAGTCCCCGGGGGATGACAATGGGGTTGTGGGAGACATCTGAATTGTCAGTTTCCTATGGTGGTGGGGGTCACGATAGTAGTTGTTGCCTTTTTGGGACATTTGTCCCCTCAAAAAAAAAACAAAAAAAAACCTTTTTGTCCACAAGCCCAACCTTTTACATTGCTGTAGTCTTAAGCGGGCTTTACACGCTACGACATCGCTAATGCGGAGTCGTTGGGGTCACGGAATTCGTGACGCACATCCGGCCGCATTAGCGATGCCGTTGCGTGTGACATCGATTAGCGATTTTGCATCGTTGCAAAACAGTGAAAAATCGCTAATCGGCGACACGGGGGTCCATTCCCAATTATCGTTACTTCAGCAGTAACGAGGTTGTTCCTCGTTCCTGCGGCATCACACATCGCTGCGTGTGACGCCGCAGGAGCGAGGAACGTCTCCCTACCTGCCTCCCGGCCGCTATGCGGAAGGAAGGAGGTGGGCGGGATGTTACGTCCCGCTCATCTCCGCCCCTCCGCTGCGATTGGGCGGCGGTTCAGTGACGTCACTGTGACGCCGCACGGACCGCCCCCTTAGAAAGGAGGCGGTTCGCCGGTCACAGCGACGTCGCCGGACAGGTAAGTATGTGTGACGGCTCTGGGCGATGTTGTGCGGCACGGGCAGCGATATGCCCGTGTCGCGCAACAGATGGGGGCGGGTACCCACACTAGCGATATCGGGACCGATATCGCAGTGTGTAAAGTAGCCTTAAGCCTTCAAAGCCTCTAGGGCTGCGACAACCCCACACCCTGATGAAGGTGACACTAATCACAAAACCACACATTGGTTCTGGACATCACACACCAACAAGATGTCCGTAGCGAGGTACCATCCTCTCACACATTGTGCTATCTTCCTATGCAGCATGGCTGACATACCTTCAGTCTTTTTAGCTGACACATTTACCATTGCTACTGCTTGCACATTTTCTCTTTTTTTTTTTTTTTTTTTTTAGCACCTTACATTTACACCATGTACTTTTGTATGGTTCTTCATACATTGCTGCTGTAATATACTTCACCATCATTCCATCCTGTTCTATAAACTCATTGCCTTACATACACACGCAGCATGTTACTTTTTATAACGCATACTGTTTTTTGTATCATTATAGGTCAATACGGGTCTATTCACATTGCTGCTTGTGGTCATCATTATAAACATTCCATTATAATCCAACATTATAAATATTCCTTTTACATATTTTGATTGTTGTGATGCTGCCCTTTCTCGGTTGTACCCACTGCATCATTTTACTTGTTATCAATAAACATTATTGTGTTATTTCTCCTCTATAATGGTTACATATAGGCTATTTTTTTTTTCCTCACTCTTTTGTGCATTCCTGTAGTTTAGTCTCTTATCTCCTTCTTGTGGTGGATTCCCCCTCTACCCCTCCCTTTTCTTCTACTTGGCTGCAGAGGGGCCAAATTAACGCTTTCCTTTCTAGTTCAGCTACCCAGGGGATATTTCCCTCAAATACATCCATTTAATATTGCTCCACTTTGGGAGACTGGTACAGTGCCCTGGACTGCAGGTCTATGGGCATTTATAACACACCGCAGCAATAGTCCATGAATCTTATCATTATGTTCATACCCAAAACTGAGTATGGTCCTATGCTACAATCTGCAACAAATCTTGTTGCTTATTCTGCCTATGGGTACCTTCACACTTAGCGATGCAGCAGCGATCCGACCAGCGATCTGACCTGGTCAGGATCGCTGCTGCATCGCTACATGGTCGCTGGTGAGCTGTCAAACAGGCAGATCTCACCAGCGACCAGTGAACAGCCCCCAGCCAGCAGCGACGTGCAAGCGACGTTGCGCTTGCACGGAGCCGCCGTCTGGAAGCTGCGGAGACTGGTAACTAAGGTAAACATCGGGTATGGTTACCCGATGTTTACATTAGTTACCAGTGTGAGCAGGGAGCAGGGAGCCGCGCACACTAAGCGCTGGCTCCTTGCTCTCCTAGCTACAGTACACATCGGGTTAATTAACCCGATGTGTAATGCAGCTACATGTGCAGAGAGCAGGGAGCCGCGCACACTGAGCGCTGGCTCCTTGCTCTCCTAGCTGCTGTACACATCGGGTTAATTAACCCGATGTGTACAGCAGCTACATGTGCAGAGAGCCGGAGCCGGCAGCACAGGCAGCGTGAGAGCTGCAGAGGCTGGTAACTAAGGTAAATATCGGGTAACCACCTTGGTTACCCGATGTTTATCTTGGATACAGCTTACCTCAGCTGTCAGACACCGGCTCCTGCTCCCTGCTCGCTTCATTTGTCGCTCTCTCGCTGTCACACACAGCGATCTGTGTGTCACAGCAGGAGAGCGGCTTTGAAGAAAACGAACCAGGGCTGTGTGTAACGAGCAGCGATCTCGCAGCAGGGGCCAGATCGCTGCTCAGTGTCACACACAGCGAGATCGCTAATGAGGTCACTGCTGCGTCACAAAAAGCGTGACTCAGCAGCAATCTCGGCAGCGAGCTCGCTGTGTGTGAAGCACCCCTAACACCAGTGTCTAATCCTCTGTTAAACTCCATTCTCTGGAAAGTTACCAAGATTAGGTTTTCCTATGTGGCCAGATATACCTCCTGATTACCCTGGAGATATGTTCTAAATGTAAGGGTAATTTTACAGGAGATTCAGGATCTAGGTAGCAAGGACAATATGCCTGGGCATAGGGAAACACAGGACACGCAATATTAGCTCCAGAGGGACTGTGTTGGCCACAGTGTCTGCAGGTCTATCCCAATGATCCTGCATATGGCAGGGGTGCTGAAGGGGGGAGGCAGCGCAGGTTTTACATCAGTTATAGAGACTGCAGCGTTCCCTGGGCCTTTATACTATCACAGATTACATATACACCACCATGAATGGTTTAATCTGATTTATGGTCACTCAGTGAGAGACGCTTGGATACTTTACCACATTCTAACCTGTTTGTTTTTATCTTTCAAACAGTCTTCACATTTGCAGAAAAAAACATCTCCCAAAACAAAAAAAAAATTCCAATAACATGTTGCATCAATCCATTGCTTCATTCCCTTTTCGTCTTTCTTCTATATCCTTTGTAGGGACATGGGTGGTACCTCTGAGGCTCATTACATCCTATAGCTGCCAGTCCTCTGACTGCAACTTCAATGCCCACAGTTAACCGTAGAACTGAAATGGGCCACAGAGTCTTAACCGCAGAAGACTCTACTCTTCTCCCAGCACCAATTTGCTCGCAAGAGAAGGATTTCTACTCCCAGAACCACTGTTCTCGCAAGAGAAGAATTTCTAGGAAGCATCAGGTTACCAGCCCTCTGTACCCGTACAATTCTGAGACAGAACCAAACAAATAACAGTTCATAAACTCTACTACCAACAGTTATTGGGATTACTTCTACTTCTCAATATAATATATCATGGGAGACTAAGCTAATTTCCTACAAAATCTCCATCTACCTCTGACTCAAACAGATTACATCAAACACAAAAGAGACAGTGTATCCAGACCAGAGCATATCAGATTTCAACTACTCAAACAAGATCCCTTTCTTGTCCTGTAGAGGGCGCAGCTCCAAAAATAAAATCTTCAATAAGTTTTCCCTCTCTGGCTATATGTTCTTGTCTGGATAAACTGGATGATTAAAAACTACACCTCCTATTAAGCCAATTCCCATCTTAAATGCAAATGCAAGAGAACATAAACACCAGCACAATGGTTTATCAGATTTTTACAATACATCCGTCACTCAAAGATCAATCAGTCCCACATTAAAGGATCCTCATAGCTTAAAATATAATTCCAGACATAACAGTCATATAGAAAACACAGGACAACATATAATCTTTCAACTGCTGAGATGATATACTCTTCATTCAATTTCCTTCAACAATCATTCGCACATTTAAAAACACATTGATACATATAACAGATCACAGATGGCATATCTCTATTATTTCAATCATACACACAAAATCCAAACACTGGCAGAGGTTTGAGAAGAATGGTCTTGTTGGACCACTACGTACCCGTCTCGGACCTCCAGAAAGCACTGAAACATTTGTAACACAATGGGTTACTCACCGCGAATTTTGTTCAGTGGTTCCTGGGAAGGTCTTTGTAGTCGGGTCACAGAGAGGTCCAGTTAACCATCCCAGGTTTCTGCACCATGTTCTGTCGTGGAAACCCCTTTCTTGGGAGAGCTAATTTAGGGTGAGATGCAAGGGATCTCCAGATCTGCCAATGTTGGTCCAATTAATAGCGATGCATCGGAGACAAACACAAGAACACACAGTCAATCCGTGTACCAGGCTTTGTCTGAATCTCAGATGCCCAAACAGTAGTTTATTAAAACCACAAAAGAAAAGGGGACGGCTTAGTACATGACCAAAAATGGGTATATAGGTTGAAAATAACAAAATCGTAAATTATGGATCCTGCTGCATTCCTAAAAATCTAGTTCTGTCCAGTTTTCTGGACCTTCAGTAACAAAGAAATTTTAGACAAAGGCCTCTTTAAAGCGACTACACCCAGTACTATTGCTTTTATGAATAACACTTATAAAGCTAATACAAAAATACAAAATTATTAAACATATATAAATTGCTTAAATGATAACCAAAACTTAATATAAAATATTAACCATAACAGAAATTACCTTGGCTTATATCTTACTTTACCTGGTAAGACCCTATCCTGCGCTTCTATCCACAGTATTTCCTATGTACACTGTGATGGTCAGGCAGAGACTGAGTGAGTCGCGTGATGAGCTGTGAATGAACTCCGGTGAGGTCACTGAAGTCACCTGAGGTCAAGTTACCTGCGGTCACAGGTGGAGGACCGTGGGAACCGCCAGCTGTGGCCGCAGCTAACCTGAGTGACGTCACCACTGATCGCTGCTCAGTTTCTGCCTGAACCTCACAGCAGGCGGTCATGTGCCGTGATCGCGTGCTGTGACTACATGTAGCAGAGCTTGAATCGTCTTGGGACCTCGTGTGGATTATGTTGAACCTGCACGGGTGTTTTTAGGGATCAATAAAGTGGTAAAAGAGGGTATCCGCTACATACATATTGTGCACACACGGCTCCACTACATACACATCATGCACACACGGCTCTGTTACATACACAGCTCCGGTACGTAGACATAGTACACACATAGCACTGTCCCATACACATCGTACACATGCGGCTCTGCTCCATATACGTCATACACATATTTTCAGCAACTTGTGTTCAAGACCAATCAGGTCCAAATGTCTTAATTTTAAAGTCGCTCAACAAATCTTCTCCTCACCTGAACTTATCAATAAAGAATTCAATAAAGCAAAGATTGAAATAAGAGTGTGCAGGGGTCACATATATACGCAACAGGGGGCACATACATACGCAACAGGGGTCACATACATACGCAACAATAGTTTACTATAACCGTCCACTGACACCGCGCCTCATCCCATCTAGGACTACACTGAGGAGCTGATCATGTGACCCCTGACTCCTCCCCTCCCTGTGACATCATCACAGGTCCTGTAAGCACAGAGCAGCCATATATCTAGTGTGCGGCTCTGCAGGTGGAGGTGTGTGGAGATTCCCCATTACTGGGGCAGGCGGCATTAACCCCTTCAGCTCTGAGGCTTTCTTGGTGTTTTTCTCTCGCTGATTTCTATGAATCGTGAGGTTTTTGTTCCTTTTCCTCTGTTAGATACAGACGCCCCAACTATGAGAGGCCGGAAGCGAGGAAACCCGTCTGCCCTCAGTCCTCAGCCCCTTTCTGTCCTCAGTCCTCGGCCCTTTCTGCCATCAGTCCTCGGCCCCTTTCTGCCCTCAGTCCTCGGCCTTTTTCTGCCCTCAGTCCTTGGCCCTTTCTGCCCTCAGTCCTCGGGCCCTTTCTGCCCTCGGTCCTCGGCCCCTTTCTGCCCTCGGTCCTCGGCCCCTTTCTGCCCTCGGTCCTCGGCCCCTTTCTGCCCTCGGTCCTCGGCCCCTTTCTGCCCTCGGTCACCGGCCCTTTCTGCCCTCAGTCCCCGGCCCCTTTCTGCCCTCGGTCCCCGGCCCCTTTCTGCCCTCGGTCCCCGGCCCCTTTCTGCCCTCGGTCCCCGGCCCCTTTCTGCCCTCGGTCCCCGGCCCCTTTCTGCCCTCGGTCCCCTGCCCCTTTCTGCCCTCGGTCCCCTGCCCCTTTCTGCCCTCGGTCCCCGGCCCCTTTCTGCCCTCGGTCCCCGGCTCCTTTCTGCCCACGGTCCTCGGCCCCTTTCTGCCCTCAGTCCCTGGCCTTTTTCTGCCCCTACACAGTATAATGTTCCCCCAGAATGTTCTCATTATATGCTTACCATTATTCTCTCCAGTAATTGTATTATTACAGCGGATTCTTTATCATGTCACATCGTCATCTTCTCCCCAGTCAGGTGCTTACAATATCGGATCCTCTCAGTGGAGATCTTCTATAGAAGAAAATTCTCCTGATTGCCCCGTGAAGGATGGATATGGACAGGGACAAGATGGCAGAGAGGATATTACACCTCACCCTAGAGATCCTCTTCCGGCTTACTGGAGAGGTGAGAGATTCTGATGACGTCACATTACATCATTCTTATCTATGGGAATAACAGATGGACAGAACTGGAGAGGTGAGGACTCTGGAAATGTCTGGAGTGAGATTTATTACTGTG
Organism: Anomaloglossus baeobatrachus; assembly: GCF_048569485.1. Taxonomy (NCBI): domain Eukaryota; kingdom Metazoa; phylum Chordata; class Amphibia; order Anura; family Aromobatidae; genus Anomaloglossus; species Anomaloglossus baeobatrachus. The sequence continues at coordinate 210,550 of NW_027441924.1, read as the reverse complement.
TCTCTCCATAACCAGGATTACACAGTAGTGAAGAAGACCTCTAGTGAGCGCTGTCAGGCCCCTGTGTCTGAGGGATGGGGAAGACCCCTGAGCCCAATCACGGGGCCTCCACCTCACCCCCCGATACATGAGGACATCAATGACCAGAAGATCCTAGAACTCACCTACAAGATGACTGAGCTGCTGACTGGAGAGGTGACACTGCTGGGAATGCTGGGACATTATACAGTAACGCTATGAAGGGATCGGGGGTGACGGTATCATTGTATGTGTCAGGTTCCTATAAGGTGTCAGGACGTCACCGTCTATTTCTCCATGGAGGAGTGGGACTATTTAGAAGGACACAAAGATCTGTACAAGGACGTCATGATGGAGGTTCCCCAGCCCCTCACATCACCAGGTAATAGAGAGGACTAAATACACACGGCCTATAATTATCTGTATGTAAGGAATGAATTCAGTCCCTGTATGTGTCTCCTCCAGCTCTATCCAGTAAGAGGACAACACCAGAGAGATGTCCCCGTCCTCTTCTCCCACAGGACTGTAAACAAGAAGACCCCGATGTTACTCAGGATGTGTTTCCTCCAGCTCTATCCTGTAAGAGATATCTACTCATGTACTTTCTGCACTAATTTTCTGTTTACATTTTAAGGTGTTTTGCTGTGGGATTTTTTCAGCTGTATTTTCTTTCCTTCTGCTTCTTCCGCTGTTTGTGTGCCGCCCCTGTAGCGGTCGAACCACTCAGATCCGGGGCCGCTGCTGTTGCTCGAGGGTCTATGGACCCGGGGGCTTGTGGCCACTTCAATGTGAAGGGGGGAGACTATTTACAGGGGGTAAGAGTTCTTGACGCCACCCGTTGTTCACAGTAAGGGAGTACCGCCGCTGCTGGGAGTGCTCGGGCTACATGGAGTGGGGTAGCCTGATGACGTTCCCTCCACAGGTAGGGGAGGCCCCGGGACTCTGGATAATGGTGGAGCGGGGGTGCGCAGGGCCAGACGGAAGCAGGGGACGACCATGTACTCACTCAGGCAGCATCGGTGATGGTGCGACCGCAAAGCAGACTCTGACAACAAGGTAAACCAAGTCTCTGGGTGCCGCTGGCCTCTTGGGGGAGCCCGTCTGGAAGTCCATCCCCTGTAGTACTGTCGGGTGATCCGGAGCCTCCCTCCTTGCACAAATTTAAAGTGTTCTGGTGGCCCGTATGCGTAAAGCTGTCCGGGCCCTGCTCCCTACTTTAGTGTAAGTGGAGCTGTGCTCTCAAAGGCTCATTCGTGGGATTTCTGTGGGCTGCTTGGGTTGGAAAGCCCTATCCCCCTTGTTGCGCTAGTGCCCCTGATCTCTGAGCTTCATGGGAACAGTCCTCCACAGGTTAATTGCCGGGTTGCCTGAAGATACTCCCCGACCTAGGGTCCTGTACCCTGCCATGCTTTTGGACCCAGACCGGTTATTAGACTCTGATGCTTTCTGTACTCTGAGACCAGGTCTAGACACCCAGGCTCAATACCCTGCAACTGGGTCTCCGACTCCACCGGTCCCAGACCACCGTCTGCGACCCAACCTGCCACAAACAGGGAGCCACACACTTCCCAGCCCCTCACTTCTCGAGGGCTACCACTCAACTCTCTCTACTTCCTCTCCCTTTGCTCCCCTAGGGCCAACTACTCTGTCACCTCCCAACCGTCTGCCTGACCCCTAGGTGGGCGGCCCTATTCCAGCTCAGCAACCCACTGGTGTGCCTGACAGTGTGTGGTGTGAGGTGTGGTTGGGAGTTTGGATGCTGATGGAAACAGTACCACAGGTTGGAACCCAGAACCATGAGGGGTTGAAAACTGCCCCAAGAATAGGAAGTGCAGTACCCTGTGACACCCCGAATAGTCCAGGGGCGTCACATTTGTTTCTAGTGCCTTCTCTATGTCATTATGAAGGCAACTCAAAGACCTGCAGAGGGTTATGATTACTGTGTTTCCCAGTAAATAAGACCTACTCCAAAATTAAGCCCTAGTTACTGTCAGCGCCAGCGTTGGGAGGAGTCAAACTGCGCAATTTCTCAGGAACCCCACTCTCTTAGGGTCCCCATCAGTTGTATTCTAAGGTTAATTGTTTAAGGACCTTTGATGACTTCAAAGTCATGTGACATGATGTAACCAAAGGTCTTTTGACTTCAGGAGTCTAAAAGAACTAAACAGAAGACAGGCTGGCATACAGGACTGGCATTAAGGGAAAGGGAGAGCAAACTGGGCAATTTAACAGGGCTCCCATTCTCTTAGGGGCCCCAGTGTTTATATTATAATAATAATAATTTTAACCAGCTTTGCCAAAATTGGCAAAGCTTGGCCAGAACAAGGGTGTGATGCCACCACTTCTCTAATTCGTAACAAACTGCGGCGTTCCCTATTTCAGAAATCTCACTCCCGTCCCTGATGTCATTTTGCAGTGTCCATCGCCGGTCTTGATGAATTGGAGCCCAAATGTTTATCTGCACAGACAGCAATACTTTGCTACCTTCTTTGGTTACAAAGCCTAATTGTCTATGTTGTGGACCAATGTCACAGAGATGTTTACAGGTTATTCAACTGTCAAGGTGGTGTCAGGATCTGTGGAAACTACACTCTGCCTGCTAACTTCTCTGATGTCCGTGAGCAGTGCAGGGAGACACAGGCATCAAAGCACAGACAGGCAGGCTAACAAAAGTTAATGTCTGCTGGGCTGCTAGTTAGTGTCTTTGATCAAATGCAGCAGGAAGCCAGTATCATTCTCTCACCTTCTGTATATGCTGGCTGGACTATTTCATTAATGCCAGCTATAGGTTACCTATACTGGTGAGGTGTTGTGATACAGACTAACGGGTGGTTGTTGCGCATTATTGCTGTGAATTGTTGTGGTGTTAACCCTTGTTGTCCTTTTGTTTCTGTCTTCCTGCTCTTGCTTTTCTCCTTAAGGATGCTTTACAAGCTGTGACATCACTAGTGATTGCTAGCGATGTCGAGCGCGATAGCACCTGCCCCCGTCGTATGTGCGACATTTGGTGATCGCTGCCATAGCGGACATTATTGTTACAGCAGTGTCACACGCACATACCTTGTCAGCGACGTCGCTGTGACCGCCGAACAATCCCTCCCTCAAGGGGGAGGTGCGTTCGGAGTCATAGCGACGTCACTGCGGCATCACTAAGTGGCCGGCCAATAGAAGCGGAGGGTCGGAGATGAGCGGGACGTAACATCCCGCCCACCTGCTTCCTTCCGCATTGCCGGTGGACGCAGGTAAGGAGATGTTCGTTGTTCCTGCGGTGTCACACATAGGGATGTGTGATGCCGCAGGAACGACGAACAATGTCGTACCTGTGGCAGCAGCGATATTAAGGAAATGAACGACGTGTCAACGAGCAACGATTTTTCACGTTTTTGTGCTCATTGATCGTCGGTCATTTGTGTCACACGCTGCGATGTCGCTACCGGCTCCGGATGTGCGTCACTAACGACGTGACCCTGACGATATATCCGTAGCGATGTTGCAGCGTGTAAAGCACCCTTAAGTCTCTCACTGTTTATTTCTGTGAGTTTGCAGTGTGCCTGAGTTTTAGTTTTCCCGTCTGTCTTAATCTGTATTTCCATCATACTCCTTCACTTTCCTTCCCTGGGAGATCACTGACAAAAGCATCTCCACTTTCAGGGAGATCATCAGGGAGATCATCTCCACCTTCCAGAGATTAGGGATAGCCTAGGGTCTCTTAGCGTGAGGGACAGTATAGGAGCCCACTGTCCTTTGTTATTCTGCAGTCACAATGTGATAATCAGTCAGATTATTTACTGTAGCACATTCCAGAGAACTGGTGCTACTGGAGAGATATCTTGGAGACGGGATTGGGAGGTCTGAATTAACAAAAATGTAACTCTTACCCGCCCCCGTCGCACATGCGATATCTTGTGATAGCTGCCGTAGCAAATATTATCGCTACGGCAGCTTCACACGCACTTACCTGCCCTGCGATGTTGCTCTGGCCGGCGACCTGCCTCCTTCCTAAGGGGGTGGGTCGTGCGGCGTCACAGCGACGTCACACGGCAGGCGGCCAATAGAAGCGGAGGGGTGGAGATGAGCGGGACGTAAACATCCCGCCCACCTTCTTCCTTCCGCATAGCCGGTGGAGGCAGGTAGAAGATGTTCCTCTCTCCTTCGGCTTCATACACAGCGATGTGTGCTGCCGCAGGAACGAGGAACAACATCGTACCTGTCGCAGCAAAATTATGGAAATGACCGACACTACACAGATCACCGATTTACGCCGCTTTTGCGATCGTTTATCGGTGTATCTAGGTTTACACGTTACGACGTCGTTACTGGCGGCGGATGTGCGTCACTTTCGATTTGACCCCGACGACATCGCAGTAGCGATGTCGCAACGTGCAAAGTACCCCTAAGAATGAATTTTTCGCTAATTTAATTTCTGATGTTATAAAATAAATGTACTTTCAAGGTAATATCATTAAAAACTAGTAACATTGTGTTTATTTTTAGCAGATGACTGTATTGGGAGTTCAGGTGGACATCTAATATCTTCAGAATGTATAACAGATGATGAAACTATCACACATGATACATATGAAGAGCGTGCTGTTGTCCCAGATATACCTCCAGTCCTTCCTCGGAAAGTTCTATCATCTGATCTTTTCAAGCAAGTCCAAAATTCTGATTTATCACAGAATTTTAAGCAAAATAAAAGTTACAGAAGGGATGTCGACCAAGAAACGGTCCCTACAAGGGAGAAACCATTTTCATGTTCAAAATGTAGGAAATGTTTTACCAGGAAATCACATCTTGTTAACCATCAAAGATCTCATACAGGGGAGAAGCCATTTTCATGTTCCGAATGTGGGAAATGTTTTAGTCAGATATCAAATCTTGCTGCGCATAAAAAATATCACACTGGGAAGAAGCAGTTTTCATGTTCAGAATGTGGGAAATGTTTTATTCGGAAATCACACCTTGTTAGACATCAGAAAAATCACAAAGGGGAGAAGTCATTTTCATGTGTAGAGTGTGGAAAATGTTTCATTCGGAAATCAGATCTTGTTTGGCATCAAAGATCTCACACAGGGGAAAAGCCATTTTCATGTTCAGAATGTGGGAAATGTTTTATTCAGAAATCAAACCTTGTTGTACATCAAAGATCTCACACCGGGGAGAAGCCATTTTCATGTTCAGAGTGTGGGAAATGTTTTATTCAGAAATCAGATCTTGTTAGGCATCAAAGATCTCACACAGGAGAGAAGACATTTTCATGCTCAGAATGTGGTAAATGTTTTACTAGGAAATCAGGTCTTGTTTACCATCAAAAAAATCACACAAATTAACCATTTTATGTTCTGAATTTGGAAAATGTTATTCTCAGAAATCAGATCTTGTTAAACATGTGAAGAAGCCGCACAGGGAAGGAACATTTTTCAAGTCGTGAATAATTGAAATGTTTAACTGGTAAATCAAGTCTTTCCGACCATCAGAAATCCAACAGAGCGGAGCAGCCATTCTTACTTTCAGAATTTGTCAAATGTTTTTCATCATTAATCAGGTCCTGTTGTCAGATGAGTCACATGGGAGAAGCCATCATGATGACCATAATTCAAAGGGTTTTATCCAAAAATCGGCTAGAATTGCTCAAGCCATCATGATGACCATAATTCAAAGGGTTTTATCCAAAAATCGGCTAGAATTGCTCAAGTAAAGGGCCATTTACATGCTGCGACATCGCTAACAATATATCGTCGGGGTCACGGTGTTTGTGACGCACATCCGGCATCGTTAGCGACGCAGCGTGTAACACGTATGAGCGACCTTAAACGATCGCAAAATAGCCAAAAATCATTGGTATGTGAGAGATCGTTCACTTACCAAAAATTGTTGTGTATTCAGTAGCGAGGTTGTTCGTCGTTCTTGCGGCAGCACACATCGCTATGTGTGACAACGCAGGAACAAGCAACAACCTCGTACCTGCGGCAGGCCGCAATGAGGAAGGAAGGAGGTGGGCGGGATGTTCGTTCCGCTCATCTCCGCCCCTCCGCTTCTATTGGACGGCTGCCGTGTGACGTCTGTGACGCCGCACGTACCGCCCCCTTAGAAAGGAGGCGGATCGCCGGCCATAGCGACATCGCAGGGAAGGTAAGTCCGTGTGACGGGTGTAAGCGATGTTGTGCGCCACGGTCAGCGATTTGCCCGTGACGCACAACCGACGGGGGCGGGTACGCTCTGTAGCGATATCGATACCGATATTGCAGCATGTAAAGTACCCCTAAGAATTGGTGAGGGAAAGTACCATTTTCTTTCTTTTTAAACTTATCGTATTTTTCGGACCATAAGACATACCTAGATTTTGAAGAAGGAAAATAGGGAAAAAGATTGAAGCAAAAAATGTGGTCATGCCGCACTGATATGGGGGGATCTGCTGCTGACACTGTTATAGGGGTACTCTCCCCCAATTTCTAGTGCAATGATGGCTTTCCCTTTAAATAGTGCTTATCACAAATCTGTGGCTGCCTTTTTTTATTTACTAATACAGTGGAGAGCTGCAGATTAGTGAATTTTCTAAATATAATCCAGTACCAAAATTTTTGGAAGTGTCCCTAATGTCCCCCAAAAGGAACTTCTAGGTTGTGAGATCCCACAACCCTCAGCGATCACTGATCGTGAAAGAGTGAGCTTTTCGACCCCAGCTCTACGGCATCCTTCTTAAGCAGTTCACTAAAACCTTAAAGTAAGGGACCTCGCTGGATTAGTTGACAGAGGAATTTCTCGTGTTTAGAGCAGCTGCAGAGATTTGTGGGTTCCTGCTTTGCACACGGAGATCCCACAAACTAGAAGTTCGGGCTCAACTTTGCTAGTAAAATTTGTAAAATGTTTTGATACTGGATTGTATTTGTAAAATTGACTAATTTCAGATTGTTTGATCTTTTTAGTAACTAAAGCAGTGGGCAATCACTGATCTCGGGAAGACCAGCCAGAAAACACTGCCGGCAGCCAGCAAGGGCGCTTAACACAGTGAAATCCTAGGTGTATTGCCCCCTGAGAAGTATGCAAATCAAAAAGGTCCATGAAGCCTCTGTTAGGAGTCTCGACACAGAAAATAGCCAGAAATACCCCGCCTTGGTATTTCCCTTGTCATATCTTTAAACTTGTCAAGAGCTGGATATTGACTAAAAGGGCCACTTAATATGGTGGTCTCCTAAAAAGAGCCACTCCTTGGCTAGGTCCTTCCAGGAGGGATATCTGGCTATTTTCTGTGTCGAGACTCCGGACAGAGGCTCCATGGACCTTTTTGATTTGTTTAGTTACTAAAAAGCGCATCCCCAGATTGGAGATAGGAACTTTTAAATATATCATATTGTATATAATTGCATTTCAAAACTTGCTGTTTTGTTAATAAATGCTTGTAAAATATATATTCTTTATGCTTATCTTTATTGTTTAGATGTTATGATTTTGCCTCAGAACCTCTGGAGTTGAGGCAGAGCTGTAGACCTTTCGCAGAAAAATAGTGAGGGGTTGTCACATAGGTGTCTCGGTCAGCTGACAATCCCATTGGCAGCAAGTGTTGGAAAACCCCAGAGATTGGCAGCACGTGTTGTTATCTGACAGTTCTCTGTTTCTACAGCAGCGGACACTATGACCCTGGGAACCTGTCAGGTTTTTCCTCTCAGTTGCCAGCCTCTGACTTCCTTTATACACCTCATCCTGGTGTGCCTTCGGTGTGGTTTATAGTTGTTCCTGGCTGTGGTCTGCGGTGGTTGTCTCCTCTTGTTTTTCCTGATAGTTCTGTGGTATCTGCTCTTAAGAAAAGTATAAAAGTGAAATAAAGTAAGAATTTTATAGTAATCTGCGCCACTTCAAATTATTCAAAAAGGATATAGATAGGGTAAAATAGAGTAACTAGACCGAACGGAAATATTTACATTTTTTAATTTTTGTTCTTTATTTTTCCACCAAAAATAGTTATAGACACTCAAAAAACTATTAATCAATTGTTTGATAAAGATCAATAACTAAATGATGCGCATATAAAATATTTGTGGCACAGCTACAAATAAAATATATGTGCACACAAATAAAATCCCCGGCCGGTGGCTAATAGCTGCAATACACAGTATGATATTACATATATTTCAATAGTTGCAGGAAATAATCTTTGAATAAAAATAAATTAAAAAATCATTTGAATTTTTACAAAAAAACTATTGAAAAAAATGGCGTTTTTTAACTGTTCAAAGTCTGAAAAAATTTCCATCAATGTCAATATTAACTCTTGAAAAGTTTCTCAAGACAGGCAGTTCAGTTTATTGATAAAAGAAAAACTCAATTAAAAAGGAGTAAAAATTTGATCCTCCAATTATTCGAAGAGATCAAATCATATAAAAACCACCCAGATGTTAATTTATCCAAAAAGATCTCAAAACGTATATATTTAAAAAAGAAAAAAATTATGGAAAAAAAAAAGAGAAATTTTGACGAGACTTAGGTTCATCCGAAAGTTGAAATAAAACAAATTTCAGATTATGGGCATCCGAAGTGCACAATAGGAGGAGTACAATAGAAACTAATCAATATGAAATTATTGACGAGAGAGTGTTCCCCAAAAAGGGAAAGTGAGGTGGAAGAATTAGATTTTTCTGTACATGAAACCTCGGTGGACTTCCTACTATAGAGCCCTCAAACAAATAATAATATACCTAATATACTGCTAACTCCCATTGTAATTCAAACTAATGATTCCAATACCCAACAAATTAACAATACAGATATTAATATAGACATACGTACTCCTAATTTAGGAGATGCAAATGAACCAAGTACATCACAAAATTTTAATATTAATACGCGTAATAAAAACACGAGGATTTCCCCTAGGAATACAAAAACATATGGGGGGCCAACAATAATTCAAATAAATTAAAGACAAAACCCACCACTTTGGATTTTTTCATAGTGGGAAGAAAAAAACGCAAGAGGGGCTGTAGGGGAGGGAAACTCACCGAAAAGAAAACAGACAACCAGATAGTAAAGGACCCCCAACATTTTTTTAATCTTAGTCAATGTAATCTAACCAAAAATAAAACAACATTATTATATTTGCACCCACCACAAATTTCAATCGATTCTAAGCCTTTATTGGAATTAAACAATTTATGAAGAAATTAGCGTTAAAATATTTTTCATGAAATATCTTATATTGAATCAAATCCCTAACAATTCAAATTCTAACGTGAAACATACTGACTTAAAAGGGAAATCAAATTTTCATCGTCAAAACGATTATTCAGACGTGTTGTTAACTGCCCAGCAGACAAAGGGGGTGGTATTGTAATTAGGCACCTATAGAATTATGAAAAGGAGTCAGCTTGACTTCTGGGGGATAGGAAAACATATGAAGGCCTAAAAAAGGACCCTACACGTCAGTATAATGAAGAATTAAATGCCTTAGTTAAAAAAGGTTTTGAATTAAAAATTTTGAATAAGGAAGAAGCTACATATATTAAACACCAGACCCCTAGGACAGCTGTATTCTACCACATACCAAAAATCCACAAATCATCAGAAAATCCACCGGGACGCCCTATAATATCAGTGATCGGCTGTCTGACAGACAATTTATCCAAATATATCGATACACATCTCCAAAAATGTGTTTCATTATTGCCGGCATATCTTAAGGCTAGTACCCAGGTACTTCGACTCTTGCAAAAAATTAAGTGTTAATGAGTTTTACCTACACTTTAGATTTACAATTAGTAAGTAAATTATTAATTTTTGAGATTTAAGTATATTTATTGAAAATGGAAAAATTTAGACCAAAACATATAATTAGCCCACGGATAGTAACAGCTGTTATTTCCTTAACAAGTTGCCATCTTCCGGGTTGGCTTTTAAATGTCCCCAAAAGCCAATTCATTAGGGCATATAGAAATTGCAGTAGCCCAGAAGATTTTGAAGTTGAAGCAAAAAAACTGGTAAATAAATTTGGCAATTGGTGTCTGTTCACAATCAGCCATCAGGCCCTGTCCACAGGCTATTTATTTCATGCATCATTTGCTTGGGCCTGTCCCACCCACAGCCATGATTCAGTCATGGCTACAGAGTTGAAAAGCACCAAGTAGGTGCTGCTATAAACAGTTCTACTTTTTCATATGTGAGGCCGTATGGCACATTTTATATATAAAATATTTTAAAGTAGGACTGCCCCAAAGAGATTTTCCGTGACGTGGCGCGGTAGCTCAAGAAATTGCAATTTTTTTGCCAAAAATCTCAAATTTATAATAGTACAGTTTGGAATTTTTAGTGCAGTACACACCTTATAATACATGCTATTTTGACTTTAGCTGGCTTTCTTGTTTTTTTTTTAATAAAAAACTATTAGCGTTTATTAAAGGAAGATAAAATGAGGAATTAATCCCTCTTTATCCAAAATTTGTGTATAGAAAGGCTAATAATTTGGGGAATTTGATAGCACTTACCATACGAAGACTTAATAACACTCAGTGTAATAAGGGTGCTATCTGTAATACGAATGGCTACTAGCCTTGTAAAAAGTGTATTGTTTGCAAAAACGTAACAAATAAAGAAAAAACTTTATGAAAGGTAAGGAAAAAGTTATCATTAGTGATTTAATCACGTCAGACAAAAGGGGTAATTAATTGTATAGAGTGTCCCTGTCAGGAAAGATACATTGGCAGAACAATTATACCCCTGTGTAAAAGAATTGGGGAACATATTAGAAATGTGAAGAAAAAGTGTACCAAACACCCCCTCTCTATACATTATATGAAAACACATGGAGGATCCTTCTCTAGTTCACAAGTTTGTGGGATCCAAAAAATAATGAAAGACTGGAGAGGAGGAGAGGGGGGGTTATTAAAAAATGTCGAGAGCAGAAAGCCAATGGATATTTGAATTAAATACTCTTAAGCCATATGGATTAAACAATGACTTTGAGTTTCTTGCTTTTAACTAAAGATAGTACATTTTATCCATTAGTATACCTATGTATTTGGTTATATAATAGTGAAAATTGTTTTTTATATATATATTTATATATATATATTGCACCTATCTTTCAAAAAAAAAAATTTCAGCGAGATGTATATGCGCGCTGCCATTAGGATCCGCGTCACTTCCGGTCCCGCGGCACTTATCACCGCTCACTTGGAGGTTTAAAAAGCCCACCCTATCACAGCTCAGTCACGCCATTCACCACAGGGACACCGCTATCCGCAGGTGTGCAGTATTCACTTTCTCCACCTGGTCAGGTGTTTTCCCTCCAGTGACTCCTGATTATTCATGGTTGGGCTTATACTTTTTAACATAATGTATTCACCATTGTGCCTCTTTCTCATCACAGATCCCTCACCTGCTGTGCACAGCATTTCACACCTGATTATCTGTTTTCTTTGTATCCAGCACGTTTGACAGTGTATACATGAGGAAGGTCATATAGACCGAAATGTCGATGATATTGATATTCTACACTATACCAATTATTATTATTATTATTGTTTATTTATAGAGCACCATTGATTCCATGGTGCTGTACATGAGGGGGTTACATACAGAATACATGTACACGTTACAATAGACAGACTAGCACAGGGGGAAGAGGGCCCTGCCCTTGCGGGCTTACATCCTAAAGGATTTTGGGGAGGAGACAGTAGGTGGGGTGTAGGTGGGGCGGCAGCTCCGCACGGTGGTGGGGCGGCAGCTCCGCACGGTGGTGGGGCGGCAGCTCCGCACGGTGGTGGGGCGGCAGCTCCGCACGGTGGTGGGGCGGCAGCTCCGCACGGTGGTGGGGCGGCAGCTCCGCACGGTGGTGGGGCGGCAGCTCCGCACGGTGGTGGGGCGGCAGCTCCGCACGGTGGTGGGGCGGCAGCTCCGCACGGTGGTGAAGCAGTGAGGTCATTGAAGGTTATAGGCATTTCTGAACAGATGAGTCTTTAGGTTCCGTTTGAAGCTTGCGAGTGTAGTAGATAGTCTGACGTGTTGAGGCAGTGAGTTCCAGGAGACTGGGGATGCTCGGGAGAAGTCTTGGAGTCGGTTGCATGAGGAGCGAATGAGAGAGGAGGATAGAAGGAGATCTTGGGAGGACCGGAGGTTACGTTTTGGAGTGTAGCGAGAGATTAGTTCAGAGATATATGGAGGAGACAGATTATGGATAGCTTTGTAGGTCAGTGTTAGTAATTTGAATTGGATACGGTGGAAGATTGGGAGCCAGTGGAGGGACTTGCAGAGAGGAGACGCGGGGTGGTATTGAGGAGAGAGGTGGATCAGTCGGGCAGCGGAGTTAAGGATGGACTGGAGAGGGGCAAGTGTGTTAGCAGGGAGACCACAGAGGAGGATGTTGCAGTAGTCGATGCGGGAGATTATGAGGGCGTGCACTAGAATTTTTGTAGATTGGGGATTGAGAAAAGGGCGGATTCTGGAGATATTTTTGAGTTGAAAACGGCAGGAGGTGGTGAGGGATTGGATGTGCGGTATGAAGGACAGGGCAGAGTCAAAGGTCACTCCGAGGCACCGAACTTTGGGTGCTGGGGAGAGCGTGATGTTATTAATTGTAATGGATAGATCAGGTGGAGAGTGCAGGGGAGATGGAGGAAAGATGATCAGTTCAGTTTTGGCCATATTGAGCTTTAGGAAGCGAGAGGAAAAGAAGGAAGATATAGCAGATAGGCACTCTGGGATTCTGGACAGCAGAGATGTGACATCTGGACCAGAGAGGTAGATCTGAGTGTCATCAGCATATAGGTGGTACTGGAAGCCATGGGACTTTATGAGTTGTCCCAGGCCAAATGTATAGATAGAAAAAAGTAAGGGTCCCAGGACAGAGCCTTGAGGGACACCAACAGAGAGAGAACGGGATGAAGAGGTTGTGTGGGAATGGGAGACACTAAAAGTGCGGTTGGAGAGGTATGAAGAGATCCAAGAGAGAGCGAGGTCTCTGACACCAAGGGAAGAGAGGATCTGTAGTAGCAGGGAGTGGTCAACAGTGTCAAAGGCTGAGGATAGGTCTAGAAGTAGGAGTACAGAGAAGTGGTTGTTAGCTTTGGCGGTAAGTAAGTCATTTGTGATTTTAGTCAGGGCAGTTTCAGTGGAATGATGTGGACGGAAGCCGGACTGTAGGTTGTCAAAGAGAGAGCTAGAGGAGAGGTGGGAGGAAAGTTCAGCATGGACATGCTGTTCCAGGAGTTTTGAGGCAAGTGGGAGTAGCGATATGGGTCGATAGCTGGTAGTAGAGGTTGGGTCGAGGGAAGGTTTCTTTAGGATAGGTGTGACTGTTGCATGCTTAAAGGCAGAAGGGAAGGTACCAGTTGTTAGAGATAGGTTGAAGAGATGGGATAAGGCGGGAATAAGGATAGTGGTGAGGTTGGGGAGGAGGTGGGATGGGATGGGGTCAAGTGCGCATGTAGTGAGGTGCGCTTTTGAGAGAAGATGTGCAAGCTCTCCTTCGGTGATAGTGGGGAGGAAGTTTATGGGGGAGGGGCAGTGGTCTGTTATATAAAGGGGTTGTGGTGGTTCAGCAGAAAAGACTTGTCTGGTTTGGTCGATCTTTTCTTTGAAATATGTGGCAAATTCTTCTGCGGAGATGAGGGAGGTTGGAGGGGGCAGCGGTGGGCGAAGGAGGGAGGTAAAAGTGTTAAATAGCTGTTTGGGGTTGTGTGTTAAAGAGGATATGAGGTTTTTGAAGTAATTCTGTTTAGCCGAGGTAAGGGCCAAGCGAAATGTGTGAATTGCATTTTTGAATGTGGTGAAGTCTTCCTGGGAGTGCGTTTTCTTCCAGCGCCGCTCTGCGGCTCTAGACACTTGCCGTAGTTTTTTAGTGAGGCTGTTGTGCCAGGGTTGTCTATTGATTCGTCTTGCTCTGCCGTTCACAAGAGGAGCGACTGAATCAATAGCTGATGTGAGAGTGGCGTTGTAGAAAATGGTGGCACTGTTTGTGTCGTGGAGTGAAGATATGGAGGACAGCGGTAGGATAGAGTCAGAAAGGGTGTGTATGTTGATGTGTGCAAGGTTTCTGCGGGGGTGTGATATGTGCTGGACAGGGGGGGCAGGTGAGGAGGACAGGGCTGAAAAGGTCAGCAGATGGTGGTCAGATAAGGGGAGAGGGGAGGTAGTGAGGTTAGATAGAGAGCAGAGACGGGTGAAGATAAGGTCTAGTGTGTGGCCATCATCTTTTTTTCACTACAATATTGAGTGCCGGAGTCTTCTTTCTATATAAATACGAAGTTCGACCCTATCTGACAACCAATCATAACCCACTGGGGGGAGCACAGACATCACTAGGGGGAGGCACAGACATCACTGGGGGGCTGCACACAACACTTGCGGAGCCCTGAGATCACTGGGGGGACACAAACCTGGGGGCAATACACAGCACTGAGGGTTGCATGCAACTCTGAGGGGGGGTGGTACACAGAACTAAAGGGGGCGGGCCACAAAGAAGCACTGGACGGGGAACACAGCAGCAGAGGGCAGGCACTGGACACACAGCAGCGCCGGACTCACAGCACTGGAGAGCAGGCACCGGAGGGCGGGCACACACCGCTGGAAGCTATGAAGCTGCTGTGGGATGGAATCACAGAGCGCTAAACCTGCACAGTAAATAAGTCCTGAGCAAGCTGGCACTGGACAGCGGGAGAACCCACTAGTATGCACAAGCAGAGCATGTGGGGATTTAAAGGGCCGGTGGCCTGCAAGACAGCAGTGGCGGCTTGAACACTGCTGCCCCCCGCAATCTGCCCAGGGGCCGCAGAAAAGGACATGGCGGGCCGCATGCTTCCCGCAGGCCTGATGTTCCCCACCTCTGAGGTAAACACTGCTTACTTTTCAGATTAAATATATAAAATGTAATAGTGTATGGCTTCAGGATGTGATTTATAGATTAAGAAGAACAAAGCTATTTGTAACGTGTGTCCAATCGACCTGTATAAGAAGAGACCCTTATTCCAGCGATGGGTCACTTACTTGGCTGCTTGCTGAAGTTTTGATAAAAATCAGTTTTATCTGCTTAAGATCTACCAGTTCTCGAAATGCTCTTGTGTATAACCTCCCCACACCACTGATTGGCAGCTGTGTACAATGGGCTTTGACAGAAAGCTGCCAATCAGGGGTGGGGTGGGGTCATACAGAGCTTATGGAGAACGAGAATACATGGCGAAACACGTACCATCACCACATGTCATCATTCATGGGGATTTTATATCCTGGATGTGATTGACATTGGATTTTTAATGGAATATAAATAAAAGTCAAGTTTTATATATATTGAACACGAGTGCTGGATCTTCTCTGTTTTCATGGCAGCAGGTTTACTAGTTCTCTAGTGTTTATTCCCTAGCGGTAATACAGTGTTTTATCAAAACTACAGCAAGCAGCCCAGTAAGTGACACATCATTGGAATCAGAGTCCCTGTCTTTATATTATTCTGACGTTTAATTGTGAGTTAAACACTTAGTGACAGAACCCCATTAATTCTGAAAACCCCAGCAGAGGTATCATACATGTTACTTGCTCTTCACCGACTCGGAGTTAAGCCAAGTATGTGAGACTTTTCAAAGTTTGTGTGACCTTTCTTGGTATAAAAGTGTGATGAATTGGGACCGGAGTGTCTTAATAACTTCCACATAGCTAGGTGTCACGGGTGACAGACAGTCATGTGGTTTCTTGCCATCAATGCTCACAGCGTCCGTACAGAATGCATTCCTGCTGGATTTATCTCTCTCCCTTTTGGACCCAGCAGGAGCTCGCCTTCCACCCACCTGTTGATTATCAGTATTCCCTTTGTGTTTAAATTCCCATTCCTTCCTTTGGATTGTACTGGTGATATTTTCAGTTCTTTCCAACCAAGGTTGCAAGCAGATGGCTTGTTCTCCTCTGTGGTGTTGTTGCTGAAAGCTCTGCTGAACTCCTTCCTGAGACATTAATGATAAGTAGTTCATGCTTTTCCCCGTGTCCCCCTTGTGTCTTCTATAGTTCTTTAGTGGGGTTGACAAAGAGCTCATCCCATCTGTTCCCTATTTAGGGCCCAGCATTAGGGATACCTAGGGTCAGGTATCCGGCTTGGCGCATAGGTGCAGAACCTATTTCGGGTAATGAGGGACCTCAGGGACCAGCAGTAGGTTTAGTCAGGGGTCATCATCTTCCTAGACACAGGGTTTCCCTTCCATTCCCTTCCGCCGTGCACTTGGTACTTCCCCGTACCTAGCGTGACACTAGGATGCAGTGTGATTCAATTCTCCCCTCACTATTTTTGTGTGAAATGTCTACAGCTCTGCCTCAACTCTAGAGGTTCTGAGGCAAAATCATCACATCTAGACAATAAAGAAAGACAGGCATGAAGAATATCTATTTACAAGCATTTATTAACATAACAACAAGTTTTGAAATGCAATTATATACAATGTGATTTACTTCAATACCGACTCTTCAATATTCACTGCTCCTCACTCCCATAATCCCGTCTACCTCTCGGCACTGAAGCCGGCATCGAGGGGTGGGTAGAATTGTGTGTGAGGAGCAGTGAATATTCATCCACTTTAATAGCAGGCACACATGATCACCCAGCCGCCAACTTAATGCTGCAACTGGGTGATCACGTGTGTCTGCTATTAGAGAATGAATATTCACTACTCCCCAAGTCCATAATCCCAGGTATGGGGAGCAGTGAATATTTCGGGAGCTGATGTACGCGTGTAACTGCAGGTGCATGGCAGTGACGTCAAGCAACGCACCGCTTACACACTGAATTCACTTGCCGTCACCAAAGACAACACCGCAAACTGGGGGAGCAGTGGGATGGTGAGTATAATCATTTTTTTTTGTCTGCAGTGTGATTAGGGATATATACCTGGATGACAGCAGGGGGAGATAGATTATTCGTGCAACCTGCAGCCCAAGAGGTAAGTGGCCCATTTTCACCTGTACATAACTAGATGGGAATCATACATAAATGACATATTCCAGAATGGGCCCAGGATGGGGACCATATGCACCAGCATGAGCCCAGGATGAGGGCCTTATATACCAGGATGAGAGCTATACATACCAGGATGAGCACCATATATACCAGGATGGGGATCATATATACCAGGATGAGCCCAGAATGAAGGCCATATATACCATGATGATTGCCATATATACCAGGATGAGAGCTATACATACCAGGATGTGAGCCATATATACCAGGATGGGATCATACATACCAGGATGAGCCCAGGATAAGCGCCAGATATACCAGGATGCGAGCCATATACACCAGGATAAGACAAAGATAGGGAACATATTTACCAGGAAGAACCACATATACACCAGAATGATCGCCACATGTAACTGAAAGTGGCCCAGGATGGGGGACATTAGTATAGAATTGGGGGATATTGCCCCCATAACAGTTAGCATCAGATTCCCCGCCATAAGTGCATCATGACTATATTTTTTGCTGCATACTTTTCCCTATTTTCCTCCTCTAAAACCTAGGTGTGTCTTATGGTCATAATAATACAGTAAGTTTAAAAAGAAAGAAAATGGTGCTTTCCCTGACCAATTCTTACTTGAGCAATTGATTTTAGGATAAAACCCTTTGAATTATGGTACATCATGATGGCTTCTCCCATTATACTCATCTGACAACAGGACTTGACTAATGATACAAACATTTGCACAATTCTGAATGCAAGAATGGCTCCTCTACTGTGTGGGTTTTCTCATGGTCAATAAGAATTGATTTACCAGTTAAACATTTCAATTATTCACAACATGATAAAGGTTCCTTCCATGTGCGGCTTCTTCAGATGTTTAATGAGATCTGATTTCTGAGAATAACATTTTCCACATTCAGAACATAAAAATGGTTTATCCCCTGTGTGAGCCTTTCCATGGTTAACAAGAGTTGATTTCCTAGTAAAACATTTACCACATTCCAGGCATGAAAATGGCTTCTCCCCTGTGTGAGATATTTCATGCGTAACAAGATCTGATTTCCAAACAAAACATTTCCCACACTCTGAACATGAAAATGGCTTCTCCCCTGTGTGAGCTTTCTGATGTCTAACAAGTTCTGATTTGAGGATAAAACATTTCCCACACTCTGAACATGAAAATGGTTTCTCCCCTGTGTGAGATATTTCATGCGTAACAAGATCTGATTTCCAAACAAAACATTTCCCACACTCTGAACATGAATATGGCTTCTCCCCTGTGTGAGTTTTCAGATGTCTAACAAGTTTTGATTTATGAATAAAACATTTCCCACACTCTGAACATGAAAATGGTTTCTCCCCTGTGTGAGTTTTCTGATGTCCAAGAAGGTCTGATTTATGAATAAAACATTTCCCACACTCTGAACATGAAAATGGCTTCTCCCCTTTGTGATATTTTTGATGATAAATAAGGGTTTATTTTCGAGCAAAACATTTCTCACATTCTGGACATGAAAACAGATTTTCATGTGTGTGAACCTTTTGATGGGCAACGAGATTTGATTTCCCAGTAAAACATTTCCCACATTCTGAACATGAAAATGGCTTCTCACCTGTGTGAGTTTTTTGATGGGCAACAAGATTTGAATTCCTGGTAAAACATTTCACACATTTTGAACATGAAAATGGTTTCTCCCCTGTGTGAATTTTCTGATGTCTAGTAAGGTGTGATTTCTGAATAAAACAGTTCCCACACTGAGAACATGAAAATGGTTTCTCTCTTGTAGGAGCCATTTCATGTTCCACATCTCTTCTGTAACTTTTATTTTGCTTACAATTCTGTGATAAATCGGAATTTTGGACTTGTTTGAAAAGATCAGATGATAGCGCTTTCCAAGGAAGGGCTGGAGGTATATTTGGGACAACAGCATGCTCTTCATATGTATCATGTGTGATACATTCATCATCTGTTATAAATTTTGAAGATATTAGAGGTCCATGTAAACTCCCAATACAGTCATCTGCGAAAATAAACACAATGTTATTAGTTTATAATGATATTATCTTGAAAGTACACTTATTTTTTTAAACCATAACATCAGAAATTAAATTAGCAAAACATGTATTCTGAATCTGTTTTCCAATTTCGACATCTAAAGCCCACTTTACACGTTGCAATTAGTTGTACAATCGCATTTGCGATGTGACACGCCCAGGTTGCATACGGGATCTATGATATTTCACGTTGGTCGTTCATTTGCTGTCACACGAGCGTTAGTAGTCTATGTTAAATTGATCAATGTAATGTGCGATCCTTTAGATCATGTGCTCTGTGACGTATGCATTGGGCACCTTTTTTTTTTTTTTATTTATTGACTTGACAAGCATGTGTAATGTGTAGGGATGCGTTTTTACTATGTCATCTGCCATTCAGCTCTGCTACATGGCCGCTAACAGCAGACACAGACAGCCATGTAGCAGAGCTGAATGGCAGATGACAGCAGACACAGACAGAGCCGCACTGTCAGAATGAACTCGGGTGAACTTCACCCGACTTCATGGTCATGCTGCGGCTCTGTCTGTGTCGCGCCCTGATTAGCGGTCACCAGTGAAGACTCACCGGTGACCGCTAATCTCCTGAGTAACTGAAGTTAGCAGCCCTCTCTCATACTCACCAATCCCCGATCCCCGGCGCTGCACGGCTTTCTCACTGCTCCGGCGGCTTTTACTGTTTTGAAAAAGCCGGCCGCCCATTAAACAATTTCGTATTCCCTGCTTTCCCCGCCCACCAGCGCCTATGATTGGTTACAGTGAGACACGCCCCCACTCTGAGTGACAGGTGTCACACTGCACCCAATCACAGCAGCCGGTGGGCGTGTCTATACTGTGTAGTGAAATAAATAATTAAATAATTTAAAAAAACGGCGTGCGGTTCCCCCCATTTTTAAAACCAGCCAGATAAAGCCATACGGCTGAAGGCTGGTATTCTCAGGATGGGGAGCTCCACGTTATGGGGAGCCCCCCCACCCTAACAATATCAGCCAACAGCCGCTCAGAATTGCCGCATACATTATATGCGACAGTTCTGGGACTGTACCCGGCTCTTCCCGATTTGCCCTGGTGCGTTGGCAAATCGGGGTAATAAGGAGTTATTGGCAGCCCATAGCTGCCAATAAGTCCTAGATTAATCATGTCAGGCGTCTATGAGACACCCTCCACGATTAATCTGTAAGTTACAGTAAATAAACACACACACCAGAAAAAATCCTTTATTAGAAATAAAAACACACACATATACCCTGGTTCACCACTTTAATCAGCCCCAAAAAGCCCTCCTTGTCCGGCGTAATCCAGGATGATCCAGCGTCGCATCCAGCGCTGCTGCATGGAGGTGACCGGAGCCGCAGCAGACACAGCCGCTCCGGTCACCTCCACACAGCAAGTGAAGACAGCCGCGCGATCAGCTGCTGTCACTGAGGTTACCCGCGGCCACCGGTGGATGCAGCGGTGGCCGCGGGTAACCTCAGTGACAGCAGCTGATCGCGCGGCTGTGTTCACTTGCTGTGTGGAGGTGACCGGAGCGGCTGTGTCTGCTGCGGCTCCGGTCACCTCCATGCAGCAGCGCTGGATGCGACGCTGGATCATCCTGGATTACGCCGGACAAGGAGGGCTTTTTGGGGCTGATTAAAGTGGTGAACCAGGGTATATGTGTGTGTTTTTATTTCTAATAAAGGATTTTTTCTGGTGTGTGTGTTTATTTACTGTAACTTACAGATTAATCATGGAGGGTGTCTCATAGATGCCTGACATGATTAATCTAGGACTTATTGGCAGCTATGGGCTGCCAATAACTCCTTATTACCCCGATTTGCCAACGCACCAGGGCAAATCGGGAAGAGCCGGGTACAGTCACAGAACTGTCGCATATAATGTATGCGGCAATTCTGGGCGGCTGTTGGCTGATATTGTTAGGGTGGGGGGCTCCCCATAACGTGGAGCTCCCCATCCTGAGAATACCAGCCTTCAGCCGTATGGCTTTATCTGGCTGGTTTTAAAAATGGGGGGAACCGCACGCCGTTTTTTTTTAATTATTTAATTATTTATTTCACTACACAGTATAGACACGCCCACCGGCTGCTGTGATTGGGTGCAGTGTGACACCTGTCACTCAGAGTGGGGGCGTGTCTCACTGTAACCAATCATAGGCGCTGGTGGGCGAGGAAAGCAGGGAATACGAAATTGTTTAATGGGCGGCCGGCTTTTTCAAAACAGTAAAAGCCGCCGGAGCAGTGTGAATGCCGTGCAGCGCCAGGGATCGGGGATCGGTGAGTATATGAGAGAGGGGGATAGACTGACATGGACTGAGAGTGAGGGACAGAGATAGTGACGGACTGACAGAGATTAGTGCATGACAGACATTGTGAGGCGCTTCAGAACGCAGCTTTTCAGCTGCGCTCTGAAGCAGACCTTTTTTAAGCTGCGGTGCAGAGCGCACACCTGCGCACATAGCATCAGACAACAAAATCGTATGAGGGATGTCACACGTTACAATTGACTAGGTTCGTGCAACAAAACGCTCAATTCTAGAGAATGATACGATGTGTTTGCGATCAACGGTTTTGCGTTCAATCCTGATCGCATGTAGCTGTCACACGCAGATACCTCACAAACGATGCCGGATGTGCGTCACTTACAACTTGACCCCAACGACGGATTGTGAGATATATTGAAGCGTGTGTAGCGGGCTTAAGAGTTACATCTTCGTTAATTTGGATCTCCCATTCTTATCACCAGTTCTCTGGAATGTGCTACAGTAATCTGATTGATTGGCACAATGTGACTGCAGGATAATGAGGGACAGGGGGCTCCTATACTGTCTTTCATACTAGGGCACCCTAAGCTATTCCTAACCTCTGGATTACCCCTGAAGTTGGAGATGGCGGAGTCCCATGCCTTACTACTCTCCTGACCAGATCTAATCTGTTATACCCCTGGGGAAGGAAGGGGCAGGCATGTGATGGAAACACAGATTAAGGCTATGTCCGCACTTTGCGTCATCCAAAACGCATGTCAAAACGCACCCTCTGGCAATAATTGATTTTGCCCAAAGTTGCTTTTATTTCAAATCTGTTTTATTATTAAGTTTATAAATCAAGCATACATCTTGAACATTTATAAAGATTATAAAACATAAACAGTGATCTCTCAGTTTCGGAATGACAAAAATAACATCACATTGTAGATTTCATTGGAACTCTATAAGCTATCCTTATGCTAACACTCCATGGCAAACCATACACTAGAAATCAGAGTTCCAGCTAAACATGTCTTCCTGATAATTGACAAGACCACTCTCAGCATAAAACAATCCCCTTTTAAGTTATTGAATAAACATTTAAGAAAAAGTAGAAAACTAGAAAAAAAAAAAAGAACAGATATAAGCTTAGAAAAGAAGGAATCAAATAGAGTGAAGAAAGTAGGGTAAAGAGGGGGTGGGGGAAAAAAGTGTGTGGGGAGAGGGGAAGACAAGGTATGTCACCATTTCTCATCCCAAATAACCTGCCAGACTCACCGTGAACTCAGGAGACTCCATGAACGTAATCCACGGTCCCCACACTGTGATAAATTTTTCCGTGAGCCCATTAAGTTCAGCTGTGAGTTCCTCCATTCTCTGGAGGTTTGCCATCTCCTCTACCCAGTCAGCTAACGTGGGGCATCTAGTCTGTTTCCAGTATCTGGGAATAATTATACGGGCTGCCGCTAAACAAAATCGCAGCAGGTCCCTCTTTTGTGACTTGAATGAACCTGGGAGGATAGAGAGGAGGGCCACCTGGGGAGATCTCTCCACCTCACCCCCACTCATCTTTTTATACAGAGAAAACACTGAGTCCCAGAATGGTTGCAATTTAGCACAGCTCCACCATATATGTAACATAGACCCTTTTTCTGTACCACATCTCCAGCACATGTCGGACACTGAGGGAAAGATAGCATGCAATTTGGTCGGGTATTGGTACCACCTTGTGAGAATTTTATAGTTTTTCTCTTGGGCGGCACAAGCCAGAGAAAGTTTGTGGGTCCACAGAAACGCCCTGCTCCATCTGTCCTCCGAAATGTCCTCTCCCAGTTCCTCTCCCCATCTATAGACAAATTTGGGTTTGTCCGACATGTCTCTCTGGTTCAGCATTTTATAAATAAGAGAGATGACATGCCCAGGTGACGAACCCTGCAAGAACAATTTCTCAAATGGAGTAGGGGGGGTCCTCAACTTCCTCTCCCTGTCCTGGTTGGATAGAAACGATTTCAGCTGCATATATTCTATCCAGGAAACCTCTCTCCCTGTGGCCCGTAGAGATGCATAAGGGGGCAGGGTATTTCCCTGGAGCACATGAAAAAAACGAGTTTCCTCCACCCGAGCATATCCCAGAAATTTATTGGAATGAAGCCCCGGAGGGAACTCCTGGTTGCCAAAGAGGGGGGTAAGTGGACCCCTCCCCTGTGAGAGAGAACCCCTCTTAACCTCACCGTCCCACGTCCCCATCACTGTCCAAATAAACTCCATTCCCTTCTCTATCTGTGACCTACTCTCCTTTCCCATCCATGAGAGGAAGTGCAAAGGGACTCCCAATCCGTCCTGTTCGATCGCGACCCATTGTTTCGAGTTCCTATGGAAGTGCCAATCCATTATCCTCGTTAGAATAGTTGCCCTGTAGTATAACTGGAAATTTGGGAGCCCTGCCCCTCCATTATTTTTGTGTCTGGTAAGAGTTTTTATGCTTGACCGAGGTCTCCTATTCCCCCAAACGAACCTTGACAAAGCCGTCCGAATTTTGGAAAAGTAACTCCCCGGCAGCTGAATAGGTACCGTTTGGAACAAGAAAAGAAACCTAGGAAGAACATCCATTTTAATAGCGTTGATACGCCCAAACCACGATAGTCTTTTTTTGTCGTACTTCTTTAAATCCCTAATTGTCCTCTCTAACAGGGGTAGAAAATTATGATGCATAATTTTTGTTGGATCCCGAAGTACAACTACCCCCAGATATTTTATAGCTGACGGTTGCCACTTAAAGGGAAAATTTTGGGTTGTACGGGCTAGATCTTCCGCCGACAGGGTCACATTCATAGCCTCTGATTTAGAGAAGTTCACTTTAAAATTACTTAAGTTACCAAACTCCTCGAACTCTTTGAGCAAAGACGGGAAGGATATGTGTGGCTGGGAAATAAACATGAGAAGGTCGTCAGCAAATAAAGCTAACTTGCGATTCCCTCCCCCGGCCTCTATCCCATGGATACTAGCATTATTTCTTATGGCGACCGCGAGATGCTCCATGACAATGACGTAGAGCAGAGGTGACAATGGACATCCTTGCCTTGTTCCATTGTGGACCTGAAACGATGACGACAGAAACCCATCCGTCCTAACTTTTGCTGAGGGTCTCGAATAAAGGGACGCAATCCTATCTAAAAATTTTTTGCCCAAACCCACCTGCTTTAGAGCGGCCATCATGAAATTCCAACTGACCCGGTCAAAGGCCTTCTCCGCATCCACTGAGAGTAAACACATGGGAAGAGAATGAGCCCTCGACCGGGTCATCAGGAGGAACAGTTTGTTGGTATTGTCACGCGCCTCCCGACCTTGTACGAACCCCACTTGATCTGTGTGTATTATCCCGGGCAAGGAAGGAGCAAGTCTGTTGGCTAAGGCTTTGGAAAAATGTTTTAGGTCTAGATTGATCAGTGAGATGGGTCTGTAATTTGTAACTAACATGTGATCCTTCCCCGGTTTGGGGATAACACATATATGGGCTTCGAGAGATTGCGCCACCCATTGGGAATTTTCTGAGATGGAATTAAATACTTTAGTCAAGAACGGGGATAGCTGAGTTTGGAATATTTTATAAAATTTAGGGGTGAACCCATCTGGACCCGGACTTTTGCCTGAGGGAGATTCTTTAATGATAGATGCCACTTCTGCTTCTGTAAAGTCCGTCTCTAAATTTTCAACCTCAGCACTGGGTATAACCGGTAGGGCCGTTCTGGATACGTAGTCGTTTATTTTATTTTCTAATGCGTCATGTGGCATGTCTCCAAATTTGCCCTTTATGTTATATAGGTCTCTATAATACTTTTGGAACTGTTCCGCGATGAGAGTTGGGTTCTGAGTCGAAGAGCCGTCTGCTTGTTTAATCATGGGAATGTGGCTGGGGTCTCCCCTAGGGTGTAGAATCCTAGCTAGTGGTCTACCACATTTATCTGCATACTCATAGAGGAATCTTTTTATTCTAGTCCTATGTCGCTCATACTGTCGGTCGAGAATCGATTTAAGCTCCTCTCTATTTTTGACTAGCTCCGCCAGTGTCAAAGGTGATAATGTCTTCTTATGGGCCCTTTCCAGATCTGAAATATTCTGAAGTAGGGACAAAATGGTTTGGGCTCTCTCTCTCTTAAGCCTAGCCCCATGTTTGATCAAAACCCCTCTCAACACACATTTAAGTGCCTCCCACTGCACGGGAAGGGCTGTGGGGTCTTCTGAGTGTATTTCTAAAAATTCATCAATCGTGTTCTGTAGATCCTTCATGCACCCCTGATCCCCAAGCAGACTATCGTTCAGCCGCCAAGACCACGGCTTCCCTGCCCCATCTGGGATAGTAAGGCTCAAGAATATAGGAGCATGGTCAGACCAGGATATACTGCCTATAGAGGCCTGTATCTGCCAAGTCAGAGCCTTTTGGCTCACAAGAAACAGGTCTATGCGGCTGTACGAGGAGTGAGCCGGGGAGAAGTATGTGTAGTCACGCTCCACTGGGTGTAACGTTCTCCACACATCTACCAATCGAAGCTCTTGTATTGAGCGTTTAACTTTTGTTAGCTTTCTGAGAGAGAGAAAATTGTGTCCCGAAGTTGTATCTACCTTAGGGTCCAAAGTGAAGTTTAAATCGCCACCCACGATCACGGTCCCTTCTGCGAATTCATCCAATGATGACAGGAGAGAGGAGCAGGACGTCGCCGGATCTCTGTTTGGTAAATACCAATTGACAATGGTAAAGATAGATGAATTAACATTAATTTTCAGAAAAATGAATCTTCCCTCAGTGTCCACTCTCGTGTCCAGAACCGTGTGCACCAGGGCTTTATGGATGCCTATAGACACCCCTTTTGATTTTGACTCTGGGTTGGTGCTATGGACCCATTTGGTGTAATATCTGTCTTTAAAGTTAGGGAGGTGACCAGTTTTGAAATGTGTTTCCTGAATCAATAATATATGGACTCGTTTCTTATGCATGTCAAAGAATACCTGAGACCGTTTTTGCGGGACATTGAGGCCTCTCACATTCAATGAGCCAAAGGTAATCTGCGTCATTCTGAGGAGGAGGAACGGTGAGGAACCGGGAAGTAGGGTCAGAGGATGGGGATGGGAAGAGAGGTGTGGGTGGAGAGAATAGAGAAGGTTAGGAGAGGGGGAGAGAAAAAAAAAAAAAAGAGGGGGGGGGGTAGAAGGATTAAGTATATGAAGGAAACTACAAACAAAGAGAGAGTACCGTAGGCAAAAAGGTCAAAGCACCTCTTGCCTGTAGGGTCGTAACGTGACCCTTATACTTGGTCAAATAGACTAGAGGTAAATGCAGAAAAATAAGAATCTCTATATACCAGGGATGTTAATCCTACGCCACTACCCTGTGGCGTGTTATCCCAATCAGGGAGGGAACTTTCCACAAAGGAGCCCCCTGCCCTGGACTAAAAAACAACTTTTAACTATATATATTTTGATTTGCAACTAAAGCTCTGTATAAAGAAGGGAGAAGGGGCTTTGAGAGGGTATTGTACCTTATAATGTTGAGGGGCGCCCCCCATTACACCCAGGATGGAAGGAGGGAACCCCCCACCCCCCTGTCCAGGGCGATACAATAACCCCACAACGCGAAATTCCCATCAGGACCAGGGGATAGACTCCATCGTACTGTGATCCTATAACCAAAAACATACTAGAACAATTTAATCCACCATTCTCTTATACATCAGACCGGCCTCCCTCCTCTTTCTCTATGAGAGCCACGCATCCGATCACCGGATGCTACGTTTTGAACGCCTGTTATTGCATTTTGCGCAAAATTTGTGACGACCAAAAAAACGTAATTTTGCCGTTTAGAATTTTCTTGCCGTTACGCCGTTTACTGATCAGATTACATGATTTTATATTTTGATAGATCGGGCCTTTCTGAATGCGGTCATACCAAATATGTGTATGTTTATTTTTTTTTAACCCTTTAATTTTCAATGCGGTGAATGGGGGGTGATTTGAACTTTTATTTTGTTTTATTGTTTTAAATTTTTTAAATCTTTTTTTTTTTCATTTTACTAGTCTCCCTAGGGGACTATAACGATCAGCAATCTGATCGCTCTACCATATCTGCATATCACAGCTACACAGCTGTAATCTGCAGAAAATGAGCTCTCCTGTTACACCCGGCAGACTGCCGGGTGTAAGAGGAAGTGACTCATAATAGCTACAGGTGGCATCACATGACCCTGTGCTACCATGGCAACCACCGTAAGTCACGTGATCATGCCACGTGACTTCCGATGGGGGAGGGGTAAGTGATCCTAATTGCGACGCGCATATACATCAGTTGCCAGATTTTGGCAGTGAGATGTAAGGGGTTAATAGTCGCGGGTGGAACGCGATTTCACTGGCGACTAGCAGGCACACATGTCAGCTGTTGAAATCAGCTGAAATGTGTGTGGATCGCCGCAGGGATTAACCTCACACGATCCATGACGTACCCAGTACGTCATGTGTTGTGAAGAGTTTAAAAAATCATTTGAATTTTTACAAAAAAACTAACTCAGTGGGTAAAGAAGTTGAACTGTGTCGACCCTTTACTACCGGTGCCCACAACACCGCCAGATAGATAGAGAAGTTGTGGAAATTCTGTCATTTTAATTAAGTTAGCTCTACCCAGATATGATAAACTGAAGATTCTCCATGTAACCAGAGTGGATTCTAAATTGTCGATATACAGTTTGATATTAGTATTATATAATCTGGCCAGGTGCCTCGTCACGTTCACTACCTGATATTGTAAAGAGCAGGTAGTCCACTGACAGGGAGAACTCGATGCCCACAATGGCCTAGGGTGCCTCGTAGAATCATTACCTCTGTTTTATCCCAGTTAATAATATAACCCGATAAGTCACCCATTACTTCTACGTCTTGTATAAGTGAACCTAGGACTTGATTAGGGTTGGCTATGATCAGTGAGAGGTCGTCTGCGAATGCAGCAATTTTTAACTTCCTAGAGTCAGTCTTGAGTCCCCTAAAGGTAGGGGTTTGCAACAGATAACATAGTAAAGGGTCAATAGAGAGGTTATATAAAGGAGGTGACAACAGGCACCCCTGTCTGACTCCTCGGAAGATGTCTATTGGTGGTGTGATATAACTATGTACTGTCACACAGGTGATTGCATTTGTGTGTAGGTATTGAATATATTGTCGGAATTTTGGACCGAATCCTCCCCTACCTAAAACTTCATATAAAAAGGATCATGCTACTTTGTCAAAGGCCTTTTATCATCCAGACTCACCAGTATTGCAGCCGGTTGCGATGGATCTTGGGTAAGGACAGTAGCCGCGACCGCAAATTGTATGTTTACCACACTGCTTCGCCCTTGGGTAAAACTCGTCTGGGCCTCGCAGAGAAGACCCAGCAGTAGGACCTGTAAGTGGCTTGCCAGAATTTTCGCTAACAGTTTATAATTGTGGTTGAGAAGTGAGATAGGGCGGTAAGACTGAGGCAGTTGTAGGTCTTTATTTGGTTTAGGGATAACTATGGTGCGTGAATCAGTGTACCGGTCTATGGGGATCCCTTGGAGGAAAACTACATTTAAAAGATTAGTAAGGATGGATATCAGGTCAGGGGATAAAATCTTATGATATTCAGCGGTATAACCATCAGGGCCTGGAAATCTGCCATTAGACGCGCCTGCTATGGCTTGTCTTACTTTATCCTCTGTTATCCTTCAGTCTAGCATCTCCTGTTGCTCACTAGTCAGGGAAACATCTGTCTTTTTATAGTAATGCTTCAAAGAACCAGCTGCAAACAATGACATATCACCCTGGCTTTAACATATAAATCCCTTAATTCCCAGCTCACCAGATAAGGAACTTGTGACCATTATCTATTATAAATAAGACTTTGTTTGGTCTTCAATAAATCTTTTGTCTTCTGCCCTATTGCCCAGACAGGAGAAGCCTAGATAAATGAAGTCTGGACAATAACTAACACTCCCCCTCTTCACACATCAGCAGATACAAAATCATGAGTACAGAGAACTACAATTACTGATAATATCCAGCTATTAATAAGAGATTAAAATTCCTAGAAAACGACTTATAATGAACACAGACTATTGAAAATTAATATGAGATTAATATTTTCATAACAACCTCATGTTGTGAGCCCTTGACAGAATCCAAGACCATGGTTCCCAATGGTGCAGTTATGAACTCTTTTGGGAGAGTCCCTTTGAGGGGGTCCTGTCACACCCCTGTCCTGGGTCTGGGCTCTTCTCCCTACACCACGGTCTGCTAAACTTTCTTGTGCTCCCCATTGGGCTTTGCCAGTATCCCAGCATGCTGCATGTGTTTGAGCTTCCTAGGCCTCTATAAAACCTATCAAGACATAAACCTGTGCCTTGGTAGTAATGGCCACGTCTCACTAAGCGACATCGCTGCTGAGTCGCGGGTTTTGTGACGCAATAGCGATCTTGCTAGCGATGTCGCTGTGTGTGACATCCAGCACCGACCTGGCCCCTGCTGTGAGGTCGCCGGTCGTTGCTGAATGTTCTGGATCATTTTTTTGGTCGTTGCTCTCCCGCTGTGAAACACACATCGCTGTGTTTGACAGCGAGAGAGCAACGATCTGAATGTGCAAGGAGCAGGGAGCCGGCTTCTGCAGATGCTGTTTACCAAGGTAACACATCGGGTAACCAAGCAAAGGCTTTGCTTGGTTACCCGATATTTCCCTTGGTTACCAGTGTCCCCAGCTTCTAGAAGCCGGCTCCCTACTCCCTGCACACGTAGCCAAAGTACACATCGGGTAACTATTAGCAAAGCACTTTGCTTAGTAACCCGATGTGTACTATGGTTACCAAGCACAGCGTCGTTACACGGGTCGCTGGTAGCTGATCTCTGATCGCTGTGGAGATTTGCCTGATTGACAGCTCACCAGCGACCATGTAGCGACGCTCCAGCGATCCCTGTCAGGTCAGATCGCTGGTGGGATCGCTGGAGCGTCGCTAAGTGTGACGGTACCTTAAGACTTTTACTTTGTATGTGCACACTACACCAATTCTCATTATGCAGTGTGATATGTATATGCACCAATACTCGTTATGCAGTGTGATATGTATATACACCAATACTCGTTATGAAGTGTGATATGTATATACACCAATACTCATTATGCAGTGTGATATGTATATGCACCAATACTCGTTATGCAGTGTGATATGTATATACACCAATACTCGTTATGAAGTGTGATATGTATATACACCAATACTCGTTATGCAGTGTGTATGTTGTGAGGTAGCACGGTCGGCTGCGCAGCAGAAGACACGGGATCCAGGCATTAAGGCTCACAGCACACGGTTTTAATGTCCAAACAAAAGTCCACAACAATATACATGTGCCTCTCCAGCAGAGAACTCAGGGAGTTGTGTTCACTCCCTCACACCCGGCACACCTGCCCTTGTTCCTGTTTCCATTTAACCCTTCCTTCAGCCTGTAAGGAAACAGCATTAACCCTAGAGTGGATTTACTTTCTATCATGGAGTGAGCACAACCGGGGCGAGACATACCGGCCATCATAGATAACCCCGGTCACAGTCTCACATACCCCCCCTCAGTTCAAGCGTGCGGGGTTGAACTCCCGCCATCAAACACGGGCCGCTGGACAAGGCATCGGCGTTGCCCTGCAACCTACCGGCCCTATGTTCAACCGTAAACCGGAAGTTCTGCAGAGAAAGGAACCACCGGGTAACCCGGGCATTCCGTTCCTTGGCGGACCTCATCCAGACCAGTGGAGAGTGATCCGTCACCAAGCGAAACTGCCGTCCCAGCAGGTAATAGCGTAGGGACTCCAAGGCCCACTTGATCGCCAGGCACTCCTCCACTATGCTATAATTCTGCTCGGGAGGGGTGAGCTTCCTACTTAAGAAGGTGACGGGGTGTTCCTCCCCCTGAACCACCTGAGACAACACTGCCCCCAGGCCGACCTCTGAGGCTTCAGTCTGTACTATGAACTCCTTCCGGAAATCAGGGTGTACGAGAACGGGCTGTCCGCACAGGACCCCCTTCAGGGCCCGGAAGGAGTCCTCGGCCTGCGGAGTCCAGCGCACCATGACGGACTTCTTGCCTTTGAGAAGGTCCGTCAAGGGGGCTGATAGTCCCGCAAAATCCTTTACAAACCTCCTGTAGTACCCCACGATACCCAGGAAGGCCCTAACCTGCTTCGTGGTCAGGGGTCTAGGCCACTTCTGGATCGCCTCAACCTTGTTAATTTGGGGCTTAATCACTCCTTGGCCTATCACGTAGCCCAAGTAGCGAGCTTCCGTGAGTCCCAATGCACATTTCTTGGGATTGGCTGTCAATCCGGCTGTTCGAAGTGCGTCCACCACCGCTTGTACCTGTTCCAAGTGGGTCTGCCAATCGGAGCTGTAAATAATGATGTCATCAAGGTACGCTGATGCATACGCCTGGTGGGGTTCCAGCACTAAGTCCATCAACCTCTGGAACGTGGCCGGAGCGCCATGTAACCCAAAAGGCAAGACAACATAGTGGAAGAGACCCTCCGGCGTAACAAAAGCGGTTTTCTCCTTGGCGGACTCCGTCAGTGGCACCTGCCAGTACCCCTTGGTCAGGTCGAGCGTGGTAAAATACCGCGCCTGTCCCAGCCTATCAATCAGCTCATCCACCCTGGGCATGGGGTAGAGATCGAACTTGGATATTTCGTTCAATCTCCTAAAGTCATTGCAGAACCTTAAGGAGCCATCGGGTTTTGGTATTAGGACAATCGGACTAGCCCATTCACTCCGGGATTTTTCGATGACCCCCAGGCGTAACATTGTCTTTACTTCCTCCGATATGGCTTGTCGTCGAGCCTCCGGTACCCGGTATGACTTCAGGCGT
Organism: Anomaloglossus baeobatrachus; assembly: GCF_048569485.1. Classification (NCBI taxonomy): domain Eukaryota; kingdom Metazoa; phylum Chordata; class Amphibia; order Anura; family Aromobatidae; genus Anomaloglossus; species Anomaloglossus baeobatrachus. The sequence continues at coordinate 178,414 of NW_027441924.1, read as the reverse complement.
ACCTTCAGGTGGGGCTCGGTGACAATATCATGTCGTATCAGACTGGTCCTACCGGGCAGCTCGGAGAAGACATCGGGGTTCTGCTGAACCAACCGTCTGGCCTCTCGCCTCTGAGTCTTGGTGAGGGCTTCTCCAATCCTTACTTCCGGTTCGTCCTCTCCGGAGGTCGCTGGAGCCGGAGGTGAACGACCCGAAGAGGAGGGAGATGGGGAAAAAACAGCCATCAGGCTTTCCTGTTCCTGCCAAGGTTTTAATAGGTTGACATGGTATATTTGTTCAGGTTTCCGCCTACCGGGCTGCAATACTTTATAGTTAACCACCCCGACTCTTTCCTTTATCTCGTAGGGGCCTTGCCACTGAGCCAGGAATTTACTCTCCGCCGTGGGGATTAATACCAACACCCGATCCCCGGGTTTAAAGGTCCGCACGGTGGCTTGTCTATTGTAGCGGCCGCTTTGCGCGGCCTGAGCCTCCTGTAAATGCTCCTTCACAATTGGCATGACCGCGCTTATGCGGTTCTGCATACCCAAAATGTGTTCAATCACACTTTTATGGGGGGGTGGGCTCTTGCTCCCATGTTTCCTTTGCCAGGTCCAACAATCCCCGGGGATGTCGCCCGTATAACAATTCAAAAGGCGAAAACCCCGTGGATGCCTGTGGCACCTCACGGATGGCAAACATCAAATAGGGAAGCATCATATCCCAGTCTTTCCCGTCTTTTGAAATTACCCTTTTGAGCATGGTTTTCAGGGTTTTATTGAAACGCTCGACTAAACCGTCCGTTTGAGGATGATACACAGACGTACGCAACTGCTTGATCTGGAGTAGCCGGCATAGCTCTTTGGTCACTTTAGACATGAATGGGGTCCCCTGACCCGTAAGGATCTCCTTGGGCAACCCCACCCGGCAGAACACAGCAAACAACTCCCGAGCTATAAGCTTTGCTGCAGTATGTCTGAGAGGTATCGCCTCGGGATACCGGGTGGCATAGTCAACGATCACTAGGATGTGTTGGTGCCCTCGAGCGGACTTTACGAGGGGCCCCACCAGATCCATCCCTATCCGTTCAAAAGGGACTTCTATAATGGGTAACGGTACCAACGGACTGCGAAAATGGGTCAGTGGTGCGGTAAGCTGACACTCCGGGCAGGTTTCGCAGAACCGTTTTACCTCCCCAAAGACTCCGGGCCAATAGAACCTTTGCAATATTCGCTCTTGAGTTTTCTTGACCCCTAGGTGGCCACTCATCAGGTGTTTATGAGCCAAGTCGAGGACCCGCCGACGATGCGGCTGGGGCACCACCAACTGCTCTACCCCCATGCCCCGTATTTCATCTACCCGGTAGAGTAAATCCTGCTTAAGAGCGAAATGGGGGTACCTTACCTGGGCACCGGGCAGCTGTGACACCCCGTCAATTACTGTCACCCGACTCCGGGCATGTATTAATGTAGGGTCCTGGAGTTGGGCAGTCCCAAACGTATCCGGGGACGCCTCCAACTCCGGGATGGGTTCGACCGTCTCAGCCTCTCCTGCCAATACCTCTAGGGGCGACCTATCGGGTTCACATTCTGTCCCTATCATGGGGACCCCTACGGCAGGTGTCCCGGATTCAGGATTGTAGGGCTCAGGTCCCGGACTGACCAATATCTGAGGAGACTTAGGGGGTCCCTTCCATAAAGTCCAAAAATAGGGCAGATCCCTTCCTAGGATCACGTCATAGGGAAGAGTGTTAAGAAGTCCCACCTCATGTTGCACCTGACCGCAAGGTGCTGTGATGGTGACAATCCCTGTGGGATAGTCTCGGCGGTCCCCATGTATGCAAACCACCCCCACGGTACGTCCTGTGGCCTTTACTTTAGCCCTCAAGGTGGATCGCACCAGGGTCACTAAGCTTCCGGAATCCAACAATCCTGTAACCGGACATCCATTCACCTGTATTTGGCACAAGTGGGGCTCCGTCTCTGGGGAGACCAGGTCAGCGGTACACACCACCTGAGCATACATTGAACCCCGCCGGGTAACCCCACAATCCATGGGCTCCGTGGTGAGTGGACACTGGGCTTCCATATGTCCCACCCGCTGGCATCGCCAACATCTAATGGGGACGGAAACCCCCTTGACGGGTTGTCGTTTAGGGTACAGAACCTTCCGGACCTCAGGAATGGCGGCCGCGGCCTCAGACGGGACGGTAGGGGACTCCTGCACCGTTGTCAGCGGTGGGTCCTTGGCCCTAGGCTTGGAGGGGCCGGACCGACGGGCGGTACGCAAAGTCTCAGTGTCCCGTATCAAGTCCTGCGTAGCCACATGCCGCTCTACCAGGGACACTAATTGGTCGAGGGTACTCGGGTCACCCTGTCCTACCCACCGTTGAACGGTGACGGGTAAAGTGCGCACAAAACGATCCACTACTACCCTTTCCACCATTTGCGCTGGGCTCAGAGTGTCAGGCTGCAACCACTTTTTTACAAGATGCAACAAGTCATAGGCCTGGGAGCGTACGGGTTTGGCTTCCTCATAGAACCACTGATTTACCCGCTGAGCCCGTACATAGGTATTCACCCCCAACCGAGCCAGTATTTCGGCTTTCAGGGTCACATAGTCAATGGCGTCCTCGGTACAGAGGTCCAGGTACGCTTTTTGGGGTTCCCCCGTCAGATAGGGTGACAATACCTCAGCCCACTGGGGGGTCGGCAGCTTTTCCCGCTCGGCCACCCGCTCAAACACCGCCAGGAACGCTTCCACATCATCCCCCGGGGTCATCTTTTGCAACGCTTGTCTCACCGCTTTCCGGACGCTGCCGTCATCACCCGGTCCCGGGGTTGTTGCTGCCGGTCCAGCACGGATCGACTTGGCCAGGAGAACCAACTGTTCTTGATGTCTTTGTTCCTGCAATTGTAAGGCTTGCTGCTGACGTGCATTGGCCTGAACCAGCTGTTCTTGGTGCCTTTTGTCCTGCACTTGCAAGGATTGCTGCTGACGTTCCAACGCCCGGAGCAGGTGTGCATTGGTCTCTTGTTGCTGTGCATTAGCCTGTTGTTGCTGTGCATTAGCCTGAGCCAGCTGCTGTAGTATGTCCTCCATGGCGTCGCCGGGTTTGGGCTGTAGTATAGCCGCTCGAATCCAGGACATGTGCTACTGGGTCACCAGGGATGGATGCTACACCTCACTGGGCTGGCATGCCCACCGATTCTCCACCATATGTGAGGTAGCACGGTCGGCTGCGCAGCAGAAGACACGGGATCCAGGCATTAAGGCTCACAGCACACGGTTTTAATGTCCAAACAAAAGTCCACAACAATATACATGTGCCTCTCCAGCAGAGAACTCAGGGAGTTGTGTTCACTCCCTCACACCCGGCACACCTGCCCTTGTTCCTGTTTCCATTTAACCCTTCCTTCAGCCTGTAAGGAAACAGCATTAACCCTAGAGTGGATTTACTTTCTATCATGGAGTGAGCACAACCGGGGCGAGACATACCGGCCGTCATAGATAACCCCGGTCACAGTCTCACAATGTATATACATTAATACTCATTATGCAGTGTGATATGTATACGGTATAAATGTCGCATGTGTTCGACTCCAGTTCAAAACATTAACCATGACATACAAAGCCATGCACAACCTGTCTCCTCCCTACATCTGTGACCTAGTCTCCCAGTACCTACCTGCACGCAACCTTAGATCCTCACAAGATCTCCTTCTCTGCTCCTCTCTTATCTCCTCTTCCCACAATCGTGTACAAGATTTCTCCCGTGCATCCCCCATACTCTGGAACGCTCTACCTCAGCACATCAGACTCTCCACTACCGTGGAAAGCTTCAAGAGGAACCTCAAGACCCACCTCTTCCAACAAGCCTACAACCTACAATAGCCCTCAGCCCAGTAGACCACTGCGCAACCAGCTCTGTCCTCACCTATTGTACCATCACCCATTCCCTGTAGACTGTGAGCCCTCGCGGGCAGGGTCCTCTCTCCTCCTATACCAGTCTGTCTTGTACTGTTAATGATTGTTGTACGTATACCCTCTTTCACTTGTAAAGCGCCATGGAATAAATGGCGCTATAATAATAAATAATAATAATAATAATAATAATAATAATGTGTTAGCTATACTTTGTATTGATTTTGTCATGTACAGTGCCTACAAGTAGTATTCAACCCCCTGCAGATTTAGCCGGTTTGATAAGATACAAATAAGTTAGAGCCTGCAAACTTCAAACAAGAGCAGGATTTATTAACAGATGCATAAATCTTACAAACCAACAAGTTATGTTGCTCAGTTTAATTTTAATAAATTTTCAACATAAAAGTGTGGGTCAATTATTATTCAACCCCTAGGTTTAATATTTTGTGGAATAACCCTTGTTTGCAATTACAGCTAATAATCGTCCTTTATAAGACCTGATCAGGCCGGCACAGGTCTCTGGAGTTATCTTGGCCCACTCCTCCATGCAGATCTTCTCCAAGTTATCTAGGTTCTTTGGGTGTCTCATGTGGACTTTAATCTTGAGCTCCTTCCACAAGTTTTCAATTGGGTTAAGGTCAGGAGACTGACTAGGCCACTGCAACACCTTGATTTTTTCCCTCTTGAACCAGGCCTTGGTTTTCTTGGCTGTGTGCTTTTGGGTTGTTGTCTTGTTGGAAGATGAAATGTCGACCCATCTTAAGATCCTTGATGGAGGAGCGGAGGTTCTTGGCCAAAATCTCCAGGTAGGCCGTGCTATCCATCTTCCCATGGATGCGGACCAGATGGCCAGGCCCCTTGGCTGAGAAACAGCCCCACAGCATGATGCTGCCACCACCATGCTTGACTGTAGGGATGGTATTTTTGGGGTCGTATGCAGTGCCATCCAGTTTCCAAACGTCATGTGTGTGGTTGGCACCAAAGATCTCGATCTTGGTCTCATCAGACCAGAGAACCTTGAACCAGTCTGTCTCAGAGTCCTCCAAGTGATCATGAGCAAACTGTAGACGAGCCTTGACATGACGCTTTGAAAGTAAAGGTACCTTACGGGCTTGTCTGGAACGGAGACTATTGCGGTGGAGTACGTTACTTATGGTATTGACTGAAACCAATGTCCCCACTGCCATGAGATCTTCCCGGAGCTCCTTCCTTGTTGTCCTTGGGTTAGCCTTGACTCTTCGGACAAGCCTGGCCTCGGCACGGGTGGAAACTTTCAAAGGCTGTCCAGGCCGTGGAAGGCTAACAGTAGTTCCATAAGCTTTCCACTTCCGGATGATGCTCCCAACAGTGGAGACAGGTAGGCCCAACTCCTTGGAAAGGGTTTTGTACCCCTTGCCAGCCTTGTGACCCTCCACGATCTTGTCTCCGATGGCCTTGGAATGCTCCTTTGTCTTTCCCATGTTGACCAAGTATGAGTGCTGTTCACAAGTTTGGGTTGGGTCTTAATTAGTCAGAAAAGGTTGGAAAAAGAGATAATTAATCCAAACATGTGAAGCTCATTGTTCTTTGTGCCTGAAATACTTCTTAATACTTTAGGGGAACCAAACAGAATTCTGGTGGTTTGAGGGGTTGAATAATAAATGACCCTCTGAATAAACTTTTCACAATTTAAAAAAAAAAAAAAAAAGAAATAACATTCTTTTTTGCTGCAGTGCATTTCACACTTCCAGGCTGATCTACAGTCCAAATGTCACAATGCCAAGTTAATTCCGAATGTGTAAACCTGCTAAATCTGCAGGGGGTTGAATACTACTTGTAGGCACTGTATAATGAGTCTGCTGATATGAGTGTATGTTACGTCCGATATGTTGTACATTAATGTATCATTTCTGCAAATTTAAAGAACTATGTCACACCGTGATGTGAGTCACAGTTTATGACATCCTGGCCAAAACATCAATCTGTTTAACACTATAAGAGATGTCAACAAATTTGCCCGACTTTTAACAGTAAAAAGGCATTTTTTTCTGAAAATAAATCTGATACTGCAGTTGCATCTTGTGGAAAATGTATAGCCAATGACTTTATGGATTTGTAATATAATGGACAATGTGCCCTCCTGAACCTCCGGCATCTTCAGGGTGAGAACCATATAATCTGTCTGATGAGGACATCACAGCTAATTTTGGGAATCCTTCATACTGTCCGTTGGAATCAAGAGTTCCGCTCTTCATTTATTCCAGCAGTTAGTTGAAAAAGATCTTAAAGAACTGTCTGATGATACTAACGTACTCCCTTATACAATGCAAATCTATATAAATATTTATACACAGCTATCAAAGAAATAAAGAATATAAATGTCACCAGACGATCAGATGCGGCTGGAGTTGTGGTGGTTCTGGACGCCATGTTATATCGGGATCAGGTACAAACTATGAATAATCATAGAACGTACAGGACAGTCATGGCGAAACTTTTACAGGCCGAGTGCCCAAACTGTAGCCCTAAACCCAATTTTTTTTCAGAAGTGCCAACCAATCCTCTCATAATTGGAAAAGAAGAAAGGTATACCAGATACGGGATCACCACAAAATCAAGTTTTATAAGAAAATTACTTTATTGTACAAAAGCCATAAGTCTCCAAACCGGGAGCGTAGCACACACAGAGGATGGTTAAAAACACTTAAAAAAGCCTATGGCATGATACATCTGACACATTGGGAAACATTAATACAAGTATGGATATGTATAAATATACAATACCAATAAATTCTCCTTATGCACAATAAATATTTGAAACACAATTACACATTATATGTGATACATTGGCTTTGTAGTTTGGTTAATATTAAGTAGCACAGTCAGTTTTGGTATACCACAGAAAAGAGGATTATAACACCATTAGTGATATGGCAAGCTACATAGGGTCCCCAAGAAATTATATAAATGGTTGCTATGCTATAGAGAAACACAGTATCAAATCCTGGGGTCCTGAGCAGTATAGCCAGCTGCGTAGTTCTGACTGTGACAACATCAACACATAGTAACCAGTGATCTACTATCACCTGAGACAGACCAGAGCATTAAGCCTGCACAAAGCATTAGGATATCCCAGTCTATACTCACTATCTGTAAGATATCAATAAGAAGGAAAAAACCATGTAAGTGGAAGTGGCATAAGGAGAAGGGTTTCCCAATGGAATGACCCCACGCGTATCGCCACCTCTAAGGGTGGCTTCCTCAGGGGAAAGAGAAAAGCTGTGCATTCCTTCCTCATGTGTCATATATAAAGAGAATGTATTAACACTCACCAGTAACGCAGCTGGAGAGTCTTATGTGCTTGCAGCGTTCTGATGGCAGCCGCCATCTTGTTTGAGTCACATGACATGAAAAGTGCAACCCCCAGCTCGTACTGCGCATGCGCCGACCGTCAAAGCGGGCAGCGCTCACAAAATCATCATCGCACACCGTTAAGCATGCTAGCTACAGATGCGTTGGGACTAGAGCTTTGTCTTGGACCTTATCTTCTCTGTGAGAGAGGGCCAGAGACTTATTTTGTTTATAAGTATACCCCCCAAAGGTCTAATATTGTGCATTATTCACTTTTGCACTTGTCAAGATGAGTCTTAGTACCCGCTGGAAACTGCACATTATGAGAGGGTTGAGTGACTCTCTGTACCTGCACTTTATAAATTGGTATGATCAATAACGAAACTTTACCTGTGAGATAGGAACAGAGATTTATTCTGTTCATATCTGATTATACCCCTCAAAAGGTTAATAATATTGTGTACCATCTACTCCACGCTTGATGACTGAGTCCTACTGTATGTGCAGAATCTGCTGAAAGCTGCATATATGGAGAAACAATAGTGACCTCCTGCGCTTGCGATGTATGAACCTGCATATGTGTATATATTAGAGGCGCTCCTATATTATAGGCCTATATGTAGTAGCCATAGCGTTATGCGCCGGGTAGGAATGTGATTAGATAGCGCTATAAGCTTTTATGTCCGGCGCATGCGCAGTGTGAGATGGAGGCGGCTCCCTCTTTGTCATGTGATGTAAATCGGATTGCTGGCGCTGCATAAGTCTGCACAGATAATAAGGATTATATTCAAGCGCCACCATATTATACATCTGCAGCTAGCATGCTTAACGGTGTGCGATGATGATTTTGTGAGCGCTGCCCGCCTTGACGGTCGGCGCATGCGCAGTACGAGCTGGGGGTTGCACTTTTCATGTCATGTGACTCAAACAAGATGGCGGCTGCCATCAGAACGCTGCAAGCACATAAGACTCTCCAGCTGCGTTACTGGTGAGTGTTAATACATTCTCTTTATATATGACACATGAGGAAGGAATGCACAGCTTTTCTCTTTCCCCTGAGGAAGCCACCCTTAGAGGTGGCGATACGCGTGGGGTCATTCCATTGGGAAACCCTTCTCCTTATGCCACTTCCACTTACATGGTTTTTTCCATCTTATTGATATCTTACAGATAGTGAGTATAGACTGGGATATCCTAATGCTTTGTGCAGGCTTAATGCTCTGGTCTGTCTCAGGTGATAGTAGATCACTGGTTGTAGATAGTAGATAGTAGATAGTAGATAGTAGATCACTGGTTACTATGTGTTGATGTTGTCACAGTCAGAACTACGCAGCTGGCTATACTGCTCAGGACCCCAGGATTTGATACTGTGTTTCTCTATAGCATAGCAACCATTTATATAATTTCTTGGGGACCCTATGTAGCTTGCCATATCACTAATGGTGTTATAATCCTCTTTTCTGTGGTATACCAAAACTGACTGTGCTACTTAATATTAACCAAACTACAAAGCCAATGTATCACATATAATGTGTAATTGTGTTTCAAATATTTATTGTGCATAAGGAGAATTTATTGGTATTGTATATTTATACATATCCATACTTGTATTAATGTTTCCCAATGTGTCAGATGTATCATGCCATAGGCTTTTTTAAGTGTTTTTAACCATCCTCTGTGTGTGCTACGCTCCCGGTTTGGAGACTTGTGGTTTTTGTACAATAAAGTAATTTTCTTATAAAACTTGATTTTGTGGTGATCCCGTATCTGGTATACCTTTCTTCTTTTCCAATTGGCATAGCTTCTTGTATACCTGGAGATCCCATTGGTTGGTGCCCTTCCTCCTTTTGTGTTTATCCTTCTTTGGGTGCAATATTGGCACCGTTTCTGGAAGGAGGCACACCCTTTTCCTTTATTGGTTAAACCTATTTTTGTGTGGATAAGTTACTAGAATTTACATTGTGATACAGTAAACCATATGGATCTAGCAGCTAGAGAAGCAGCCTGGTCTTGTCAATCTTCAGATATTTTTGGTGCCGCCCCTAATTCTGGAGCCACTGGTGGAATAGGCAGTCCGCAGGATGAGAACCAACAACTTATGCAAAATTTAATTTACTTACACAAGAGAGTAGTAAAGGTTTGGTGGAATATTAGAACCCTAGAGGAATACAAAAAACTTAAAATTACACCAAGAGGTCTGAGAGTACAGATATTCCCTGCTTGGGAGACCGATACGCAGTTTAGAATTACATGGGAGCAGGGACTACAGGCATGCTCAGCTATACTTCTGGATATGCTAATTGAGCATGATTGCTCCTTGCTTACCCAATTGAAAGAAGAGATTAACAACAAAGAGCATATACTAAAACAGCAAGACGCACAAACAGTGGTAGTCCCGTTTCAGAATAAACTAAAAAATATTCTTGATAGTTACGAGAAAGATATGATTAAGGGCAAAAAGAGTAAATTCCAACGAGACAGAAGCGATTACGCTGAGAACAGGGCCTATAAGTGGTCGCATAAGGGCAATAGGCGTAGACCAGCTAATCGAGAACCTAATAGTTTTCCGGCGGCCTCTGAACCCTCCTCTAGTGAATTTTTATCCACCGATACGAGCGATCCAGAAAGCGTACCAGGAGGGGCCGTCGGAAACCAAAACACCAAGAGAAAGAACAGGAGAGCCCAACCATGGCGGTCACCCTTGCAGAGGCAAACAAGGAGCCGGAGGCAGAATTGGTAACAGGTAATATGAATGACTTACAAATAGTGAATCTTTCTGGATACCAATTGTCTGAAGTAGAAACCAATCTACTCACCAGGGGACTATCCTTTGCGCCCATGAGTAGATTGGATAAATTCACTGTAACCAAGGACATTTACCTCTTCTGCAGACAACTTACTTTTAAATATCTTTATAGCCGACCTGAGCTCATCGATACATTGGCTCCCGAGGATCGCCAGGTGTTTAACGATCTTTTGGACCTCCTGGAGGAGAACGAGCGACAAATTGGTAAGAAGATTCCCTTTACAGGACGACTTCTGTCCCAAGCCACACCCCCCCAGGCCTCTGTCCGGCTGTTGGCATTTTTTTCAATAAAATGTGTAAAGATATCGAAAAACTCAAACCAGATAATAATAGAGCCAACAATCTAACCATAGGGGAGAGACGAACTTTATCTAAATTGAAAAACAACAAGGAGTTCTTAATAAAAGAAGCCGATAAGGGGGGGAATGTGGTGTTATGGCCAACAGAAATGTATGTCAGGGAGGCGAAGAGACAGCTGTCCAACAGGGAATGCTACACAGTACTACCGTCAGATCCAACGAGTACTTTCAAAAAGAATCTAGATAGATTTCTGTCTGCAGCGCATGACCAAGGTACTATCACCTTGAAGGAGAAAAATTTCTTAACAACAAAAGACCCAGTGACACCAACATTTTATATGCTACCCAAAATCCATAAGGGCCGTCCGGAACCTCCGGGCAGGCCAATAGTATCAGGAATTGGGGGCCTATTTGAGAGGCCTTGCATCTACTTGGATTTTTACCTTCAACCCCTGGCACAATCTTCCCCATCCTATGTGAGGGACTCTACACACCTAATTGACCAACTGGCACATCTGGAGGTTGCACCTGAAGTCCTTTTGGTTACACTTGATGTGGAATCGCTATACACCTCAATCAACCATGAGTTGGGATCAAGGGCAGTCTCTTTTTTTCTGGATAATAGAACAACTGGGAATAGGAGGCACAATTCCTTCATTCTGGACTTACTCTATCTAGTGTTGGATAGGAATTATTTCCTGTTTGATAGGGTGTATTACCGCCAGACGTCCGGGACCGCTATGGGGGCTTGCTGTGCGCCACCCTATGCTAACATCTTCTTAGGGTGGTGGGAGGAGACACAGGTATATACTCTGGAACAATACAAAACCAATGTGGTTCGTTGGTTTAGGTATATCGATGATATTCTGTTTTTTTGGTCAGGAACTCTGGAGCAATGCGAATCCTTTATTGCCACCTTGAATGATAACATCTTTAATATCAGGTTGACTTCTAGCATTGCCACCAAGACAGTCGAGTTTCTTGATCTCCAGATCACTAAGGTAGAGGGCGCTATTCGCACGACCTTATACCGTAAACCAACAGCTACTAACAGCCTGCTACACTATAGCAGCTTTCATCCTACATATGTCAAAAATGGTATTCCCAAAGGACAGTTTATGAGGGTGAAAAGGAACTGTAGTGAAAGTATTGATTTCGAGTCACATGCCCTTGATTTGACCAACAGATTCTGCAAAAGGGGATACCCGAGGAGAGTGGTCTCTGGAGCTCTGCAAACCTGCAAGACTATGGAACGGCGAACTTTACTCCAACCGAAAATACGGAAAAAACAGGCGACAGTGAGTATTATCACGCCCTTTAACAACCAGTGGCAAGATCTCTATGGTCTGCTTCACAACAACTGGGACATCTTGCGGAGTGATAAAAAGCTGATCCCCTTCTTGGGTGAAAAACCCAGACTTGTAGCAAGGAAAGCCCAGAATTTACGGGGCATTCTCTCCAGTAGCCACTTTACTAGACCAAAACAGAGTTTGGGCACAGGTGTTAAATTGAGAGGAACCTTTCCCTGTGGAGCATGCACAGTGTGTCCTTACATGGTGGCTGGTGACCATATCTCCTTATCGATTCCTCCTAGGCGAATCACTTCTGGGGCATATTACAACTGCCGGACCAGGAATGCAGTATATGTCCTTATTTGCAGCTGCCCTAAAGTGTATGTAGGCGAAACCACGCAAGAGGTAAGAAGGAGGGTTCAACAGCACTTCTCAAGTATTAACACGGCCAGTACGGACCTAAAGAAGGGCAAAGTGCTTACCTCAGTGGCTGCCCACTTTCTCACCCATCATGGGGGGCGATACAACACAATTAAGGTCCTTATTGTTGACTCCGTCAAACAGAACCTTAGGGGTGGGAACTGTACCAAGGAGCTCTTACAGAAGGAATCCCGATGGATATACACCCTTAAGAGCTTGGCTCCACATGGTCTGAACGAGGAGTTACTTTATACCGGATTTTATAACATCATCTGAAACTGTGGGTTTGCATAAATTTCTTCATCTTGTCCGTTTCCTCTTTTTATTAGTTTCCTGTACCTGTCAAGAAGAGCAATTTGATCAAGTGAAGAAGAAGGAAGGACAACAAAGATGAAAGATAATTGGAAACAGGAAGCGAAGAGGATACCGGGCCAAATCCCTAGGATCGCTTCTTCTCTATTCGGTGCCATTAGGCCTGTCTCGATGGAGCATTGTAGACGCCTTGGCTGAATCCTAGGGACAATAACCTAAACATGGTGCCATGGAAAGAAAGGATAAACAGGGACTTTGGTCTATAACTCTATGCTACAAGGATGAAGGAATTACAACTATGGACCTGGGACTAAGTGCTATACTCTCTGTGTGTCCTCATGTTGGGACCTGCAGACATTGGGAAGGGTCCATACTACACCCTTTCCTTTAGGTGTTATTTACTACTATAGCCTCGTTGGATTGGGCTTGTATCAAACTAGGTCCTGTACAAGCCTATTGAGTAATATTTATTTCACATGATCTTGACCTATAAGCCTTACATGTTCAGGTGCGGATTCCCCTATACATGCTTGGTGTCCACAATTTTGTGGTTTTCTCTATTTTGTGTTTCACATAAATGTTATTCCCTTTGAGGATGGTTTGATCAATATATTCGGGATACCCACTCTTTGAGTCGTCAATAATTATCCCAAACAGGGATTCAATCTTTTATGGTATTGCACATTCGCATTGAGCCTAGTGCTCATGATAATACTTTGTTCTTTGGGTTTTGCAAGTAATCTCCCTACCGTACTATATCTGATATCTCTCTAGTTTCCTCTTGGGAAAATAATAGTTCGTAAATGTATATATCATTCTACCTATACACCAATAGGATATGGATACATGTACTCGTCTGGGTTGTGTGCTCATTCCTCGGACTCTAGTTTCCTGTCTCATTGTAATGTACTGGGTATCCTTTTAATTTGCTTTATTATTAGGGCAGATTAATGGATTACAGACCTGACTCTGCCTACACATTAATGGGATGTATATGCATGTACTCGCTAGAGTAATATGTTAATCCGTTGGGACTAGAGCTTTGTCTTGGACCTTATCTTCTCTGTGAGAGAGGGCCAGAGACTTATTTTGTTTATAAGTATACCCCCCAAAGGTCTAATATTGTGCATTATTCACTTTTGCACTTGTCAAGATGAGTCTTAGTACCCGCTGGAAACTGCACATTATGAGAGGGTTGAGTGACTCTCTGTACCTGCACTTTATAAATTGGTATGATCAATAACGAAACTTTTCCTGTGAGATAGGAACAGAGATTTATTCTGTTCATATCTGATTATACCTCTCAAAAGGTTAATAATATTGTGTACCATCTACTCCACGCTTGATGACTGAGCGCTACTGTATGTGCTGAATCTGCTGAAAGCTGCATATATGGAGAAACAATAGTGACCTCCTGCGCTTGCGATGTATGAACCTGCATATGTGTATATATTAGAGGCGCTCCTATATTATAGGCCTATATGTAGTAGCCATAGCGTTATGCGCCGGGTAGGAATGTGATTAGATAGCGCTATAAGCTTTTATGTCCGGCGCATGCGCAGTGTGAGATGGAGGCGGCTCCCTTTTTGTCATGTGATGTAAATCGGATTGCTGGCGCTGCATAAGTCTGCACAGATAATAAGGATTATATTCAAGCGCCGCCATATTATACATCTGCAGCTAGCATGCTTAACGGTGTGCGATGATGATTTTGTGAGCGCTGCCCGCTTTGACGGTCGGCGCATGCGCAGTACGTGCTGGGGGTTGCACTTTTCATGTCATGTGACTCAAACAAGATGGCGGCTGCCATCAGAACGCTGCAAGCACATGAGACTCTCCAGCTGCGTTACTGGTGAGTGTTAATACATTCTCTTTATATATGACACATGAGGAAGGAATGCACAGCTTTTCTCTTTCCCCTGAGGAAGCCACCCTTAGAGGTGGCGATACGCGTGGGGTCATTCCATTGGGAAACCCTTCTCCTTATGCCACTTCCACTTACATGGTTTTTTCCATCTTATTGATATCTTACAGATAGTGAGTATAGACTGGGATATCCTAATGCTTTGTGCAGGCTTAATGCTCTGGTCTGTCTCAGGTGATAGTAGATCACTGGTTACTATGTGTTGATGTTGTCACAGTCAGAACTACGCAGCTGGCTATACTGCTCAGGACCCCAGGATTTGATACTGTGTTTCTCTATAGCATAGCAACCATTTATATAATTTCTTGGGGACCCTATGTAGCTTGCCATATCACTAATGGTGTTATAATCCTCTTTTCTGTGGTATACCAAAACTGACTGTGCTACTTAATATTAACCAAACCACAAAGCCAATGTATCACATATAATGTGTAATTGTGTTTCAAATATTTATTGTGCATAAGGAGAATTTATTGGTATTGTATATTTATACATATCCATACTTGTATTAATGTTTCCCAATGTGTCAGATGTATCATGCCATAGGCTTTTTTAAGTGTTTTTAACCATCCTCTGTGTGTGCTACGCTCCCGGTTTGGAGACTTGTGGTTTTTGTACAATAAAGTAATTTTCTTATAAAACTTGATTTTGTGGTGATCCCGTATCTGGTATACCTTTCTTCTTTTCCAATTGGCATAGCTTCTTGTATACCTGGAGATCCCATGGGTTGGTGCCC
The DNA here is from genome assembly GCF_048569485.1 of Anomaloglossus baeobatrachus. Classification (NCBI taxonomy): domain Eukaryota; kingdom Metazoa; phylum Chordata; class Amphibia; order Anura; family Aromobatidae; genus Anomaloglossus; species Anomaloglossus baeobatrachus. The sequence goes on along the minus strand of NW_027441924.1, from coordinate 163,389 downwards.
TTCCTCCTTTTGTGTTTAACCAATCCTATCATGTAAATAATTGATTGTAACCTTACCTTTGCAGTCTTCTCTTCTCCTCAGCGGGGGGCATCACGCTCATGCATACTTACCATACATTGAAGCTGAGCCCCTGCCCTTTCTAGACACAGCAGTTGGATTGATCTTTCTGGAAAAAATTGCAGCATATTAGACAGAGATTTTAGCATGGAATGCAATCAGATGTCACCCTGTAATCCACATCTACATTTCAAAGTCTGAACATCTTGAAATCCCATAAAGAAGTACGAGTTGATCCCCTTCCCTTTCATTGTGTAGTTATGTCCCCCTTCCTGGGCCATTTCTTGGTAAACACGTCCCCCATCCTGATATATATTTCCTACATTCTGGTATATTTGTCCCCATCATGGCCCCATCCTGGTAAATATAACTCATCCTGGTAAATGTTCCCCATCCTGGTAAATGTACCCCATTCTGGCATGTTCCCCCATGCTGGCAAATGTACCCCATCCTAACATATTGCCCATCCTTGTAAATGTTCCCCCATACCGACATGTACCCCATTTCTGGTAAATGTCCTCCATCCTGGTAAATGTTCCCAATCCTGGTTAATGTACCCCATCCAGGTAAATGTCCCCCTTCCTAGCATGTACCCCCATCCTGGTAAATGTCCACCTTCCTGGTATGTTCCCCTTCCTGGTAAATGTTCCCCATCCTGGTAAATATTCCCCATCTTAACATGTTCCCCATCCTGGTAAATGTTCCCCTTCCTGGTAAATGTACCCTATCGTGGCATGTTTCCTCCATCCTGGCATGTATGTTTCCTCCATCCTGGTATGTATGTTTTCCCCATCCTGGCATGCATGTTTCCTCCATCTTGGCATATATGTTTCTCCATCCTGGCATGTGTTACGTCCGGGTGGTGGAACCTCTGGGCCGTACACCGGTTTCCCTTGAGGAGGCAGCCAGGCAGGTCACCCCGCCAGAGGATCTGGGTGCACGGTAGCCGAAGCACTGGTGGTAGTCAGACAGTCCGTAGGGGAGCAGGAAAGGTGGATGGAGTTCTGGACGGTAGTCCGGGTGACAAGGCTCAGAGTCCGAGGCCAGGTGGTAAGGTCAGGCGGGATCCGGAACCTGCTGAGTGATGGGACGGGTCACCAAATGGAGCCAGGGACTGGAGACTGGCGGAGCTGTAGAGGTGGTGGCACATCCGCCGAAGTCACCGTCACTGTACGGGAAAGAGCGTGGTTCGGAGCGGCTGGCGTGGCAGGACAGGCTCTACGAGACAGGACAGGGTTAATACAGGCAAAGCACAAGGCAAAGCAATAGGGGACCTGAACACTAGCTTGCTAAACACGTAGAACAGGCCCCGCCCACCAGGAAAGTGAATCTTAATATACCCTGTACCTGTCTATGCAATTTCCTGTTTCTAGGTGCTGGCCCTTTAAGAGAGGGTCATTGACCGCGCGCGCGCCCTAATGCGCATGCGCGAGGCCCGGGTGCCAGAAGCCAGAGGAGGGAGCGGTGAGTAGGAAGCAGGAGAGCCGGGCTGAGGCAGAGTTGCCGACGGGCGCCGGGAGCGGGGACCGTGCTGCCTGGGGACCGCAGGCGATGGAGCAGGAAGGCTGTGGAGCGGGGGACCGGGAGGCCTGGCACGGGAGCGGCAGAGCGCGACCTGAGAGCGGGGAAGCGTGGCAGGGGAGCCGGTAAGCAAAGCAGAGGGGCCGGGGAGCATGGCAGGGGAGCCGGGGAGCGTGACAGTACCCCCTCCCCCACGCCCCCCTCCCCGCAACCGGGACAGGAAGGCACGAATCAGAGGAGTGCCAACATTCTCCCGGGGCTCCCAGGACCTATCCTCGGGACCATACCCCGCCCAGTCCACCAGGAAATACTGCCGACCTCGTACGGTCTTCATGGCCACGATATCCCTTACCGCATAGATGTCATCGTCAGCGATGGGAGGAGGAGCAGTACCGGCATCAGCGGAGAAGGGACCAAGGACAACAGGCTTGAGCAAGGAGACATGGAAAGAGTTGGGTATCCGCATCGTGGCCGGGAGCTGCAGCTTGTAGGAGACTGCATTGATCTTGCTGATGACTTAAAACGGCCCGATGTAACGAGGACCCAACTTGTACGATGGCAACTTCAATCGGACATACTTGGATGCAAGCCAGACCAGATCACCAGGGGAGAAACATGGGGGATCCAGGCGCCTCTTGTCCGCATGTCTCTTCATCCGCAAAGAAGCACGCTCAAGGGAGGTCTTGACAGAGCTCCATATGGCTGAGAAGTCCTGGACCAGAGCATCTGCTGCGGGGACATCGGAAGCTGAGGATACTGGCAATGGAACAGAAGGCTGAAGTCCGTAAACGACTCAGAATGGAGAGCTGGAGGTGGACTCGCTGATGTGATGGTTGTGGGAGAACTCAGCCCAAGGAAGAAGCGTGGACCAGTCATCGTGATGGGCATTAACGTAGTGGCGCAGGAAGGAGGTCAGGATTTGATTGACCCGCTCCACTTGCCCATTCGACTGAGGATGGTAGGCCGAAGAAAAGTCCAGAGATACTCCCAGATGTTTGCAGAGGGCCCTCCAGAAGCGCGAGGTAAACTGAGTTCCTCTGTCGGACACAATGTGTGCGGGAAAGCCATGCAATCGGAATATATGTTGGATGAAGAAGGAGTCAGCTAGCTCCTGGGCAGAGGGCAGCCCGGCCATGGGAATGAAGTGAGCCATTTTTGAGAAACGGTCCACCACAACCCATATGACTGTGTGTCCGGAGGATAAGGGTAAGTCCGTAATGAAGTCCATTGCGATATGTTGCCACGGAACGGAAGGAATGGGCAGAGGCAGGAGACGTCCATATGGTAGGTGCTTGGGTGTCTTGTTCCGGGCACAGGACGGACAGGCTGAGACGAAGGTTGTGACGTCTTTACGGAGGGACGGCCACCAGTAGTGACGGACAATCGTACTCCAAGTCTTCTTCTGACCAGCATGGCCGGCGATCTTCGAGGCATGGCCCCAGTGCAGGACTCTCTGTCTGTCAGTATCTGAGACATAGGTTTTCCCAGGGGGTATCTGAGTTAAAGCGACAGGATTCACCGGAATGATTTTGCTGGGGTTGATGATGGGCTGGAACGTCTCCTCCTCCAACTCCACGGGCACGAAGGACCTGGACAAAGCGTCTGCCCGCACGTTCTTGTCCGCAGGCCGAAAATGGAGTTGGAAATCAAATCGAGCAAAAAACAAGGACCAGCGGGCTTGTCGTGGGTTCAGTCTTTGGGCTGACCGCAGGTACTCCAGATTCTTGTGGTCCGTGTATATGATTACAGGGTATACTGCTCCCTCCAAGAGGTAGTGCCATTCCTCCAAGGCAAGCTTCACGGCCAGTAGCTCCCGATCCCCGATGGTGTAGTTGCGTTCGGGTGCCGAGAAGCTCTTGGAAAAGAATCCACAAGTGACCATCTTGCCGGAGGGGGAGTTCTGCATCAACACTGCCCCGGCTCCTGAGGAAGAGGCATCCACCTCCAAGGTGAACTGTCGGTTCAATTCAGGGCGATGGAGAACCGGGGAAGAAGCAAACGCCTGTTTCAAGGAGCAGAACGCGGCATCAGCCGCCGGGGGCCAGTCCTTAGGATTAGCTCCTTTCTTAGTCAAGGCAGAGAGAGGCGCAGTCAAGGCAGAGAAATGCGGGATGAATTGCCGATAATAGTTCGCAAAGCCGAGAAAGCGTTGGATAGCCTTCAGTCCGGAAGGAGGAGGCCAGTTGATGATGGCAGACACTTTCTCAGGATCCATCTGCAGGCCAGTGTCCGAGATTACATAACCCAGGAAGGGAAGAGACGACTTCTCAAAGATGCATTTCTCGTACTTGGCGTACAGACGGTTTTCTCTAAGCCTCTGGAGAACTAACTGCACGTTTTCTCTGTGGGTCTGTAGATCCGGAGAGAAGACCAGGATGTCATCCAGATATACCACGACACAGACATAGAGGAGATCTCTGAACACGTCGTTCACCAGTTCTTGTAAGACTGCCGGAGCATTACACAGACCAAAGGGCATGACACAATACTCGTAGTGCCCATCCCGAGTGTTGAATGCGGTTTTCCATTCGTCTCCAGAGCGAATGCGAACCAGGTTATAGGCCCCACGGAGGTCCAACTTGGTGAATACACGGGCTCCTCGGAGCCGATCGAATAGTTCTTTGATAAGCGGCAGAGTGTATTTGTTCTTTACGGTGATCTGGTTTAATCCCCGGTAGTCAATGCAAGGGCGCAGATCACCTTCCTTCTTCTTGACGAAGAAAAACCCTGCTCCGGCAGGGGATGAGGACCTCCGAATGAACCCCTTTGCCAGGCTCTCGGTAATATAGGCAGACATAGCTCGTGTTTCAGCAGGGGACAAGGGGTATATTCTTCCTCTAGGAGGCGTGGTTCCTGGCAGTAAATCGATGGCGCAGTCGTAGGGACGATGAGGCGGTAGTACCTCTGACTCCTTTTTATCAAATACGTCCGAGAAGGACCAGTAGGCAGAAGGCAGTCCTGGTAGAGACTCTGGAACCGGAGGGCGTCGAACGGGCTGGATGGTTTTCAGACATCTTTCATGGCACGAGGAGCCCCATCAGGTGATTTCACCTGTACTCCAGCTGACCGACGGTTCGTGTGTCCGTAACCATGGGAGTCCCAGCAGGATCTGATGAGACATGCGCGGGAGGACATAGAAGGTGATCTTCTCGGTGTGCAGAGCACCGATCCGTACTTCCACAGGCTTGGTGATCAGTGAGACGGTGTCAGAGAGGGGTCTCCCATCTACAGAGGTGATCACCAGCGGTTTCTCTAGTGGGAGGACAGGCACCTGGTACATATCTACCGTGGCCTGCTGGATGAAGTTGCCTGCTGCTCCGGAATCGAGATACGCCTCTGCCGTGAACCGGGTCTCTTCTGTAGTGACTTGAATAGTCCAGGTAACGGAGTCTGAGAGAGTCCCAGCACCTAGGGTGGCCTCTCCTACCAAGCCTAGGCTTTGGAGTTTCCCGGTTTCTCGGAACAAGAGCGTAGCAGGTGTGAGCCATCACCGCAGTAGAAGCAGAGACCCTTTGCTAGTCGTTCTGCTCGGCGTTGCTCCGACTGCCTCAGGCGGTCAATCTGCATGGGCTCGTAGGTAGACGCGCCAGGTGACGCCAACTGGGGAGCGATGGACTTCTGTGGTGGGGAGGAGTGCCGTATTGGACGCCTCTCGCGGGACACCTCTTTGGATCGTTCCTGAAAGCGAAGATCCACGCGAGTCGCTAGAGCAATCAGGGCATCCAGGGTGGAAGGCACGTCACGACCAGCCAGCTCATCTTTAATGCGACCCGAGAGTCCTTCCCAGAAGGCGGCGGTTAGGGCCTCGTTGTTCCACCCGAGTTCCGAGGCCAAGGTGCGGAAACGAATAGCATATTGGCCCACCGTCAGAGTCCCTTGACGTAGCCGGAGGAGGGATGAAGCAGAGGCAGTGGTGCGTCCGGGCTCGTCAAAGGTGTTACGAAAAGCCTGCAGGAATTCCTGGATGTCAGTGGTCACCGGATCCTCCTTCTCCCACAAGGGGTTCATCCAGGCCAGTGCCTCTCCCTCTAGATGGGACATCATGAACGCGACCTTGGCTTGGTCAGAGGCAAAAAGGTGCGGCAGCAGCTTGAAGTGGAGGGAGCATTGATTTATGAATCCCCTGCAGGTCTTGGGATCTCCGGCGTACCGGGGTGGTGAGGCCAAACGAAGCTTGGAAGCATCCGAGGAGGCTGCCACGGGAGCTGCGACCGTGGATTGTGCAGTGGAAACCTGAGATGCCAAGGACGTGGCCGTTGCTTGTAGCGTTTTCAGGCGGGTATCCACAGAAGACATGAAGTTCAGCATGCGGGTCTGGGTCTCGCGCTGTCGTATGAGTTCCTGCTGCAGGGCCGCTAGTGCTTCGGCGGGATCCATGGCCTGTTCTAGCTGTTATGTCCGGGTGGTGGAACCTCTGGGCCGTACGCCGGTTTCCCTTGAGGAGGCAGCCAGGCAGGTCACCCCGCCAGAGGATCTGGGTGCACGGTAGCCAAAGCACTGGTGGTAGTCAGACAGTCCGTAGGGGAGCAGGAAAGGTGGATGGAGTTCTGGACGGTAGTCCGGGTGACAAGGCTCAGAGTCCGAGGCCAGGTGGTAAGGTCAGGCAGGATCCGGAACCTGCTGAGCGATGGGACGGGTCACCAAACGGAGCCAGGGACTGGAGACTGGCGGAGCTGTAGAGGTGGTGGCACATCCGCCGAAGTCACCGTCAGGGTACGGGAAAGAGCGTGGTTCGGAGCGGCTGGCGTGGCAGGACAGGCTCTACGAGACAGGACAGGGTTAATACAGGCAAAGCACAAGGCAAAGCAATAGGGGACCTGAACACTAGCTTGCTAAACACGTAGAACAGGCCCCGCCCACCAGGAAAGTGAATCTTAATATACCCTGTACCTGTCTATGCAATTTCCTGTTTCTAGGTGCTGGCCCTTTAAGAGAGGGTCAATGACCGCGCGCGCGCCCTAATGCGCATGCGCGAGGCCCGGGTGCCAGAAGCCAGAGGAGGGAGCGGTGAGTAGGAAGCAGGAGAGCCGGGCTGAGGCAGAGTTGCCGACGGGCGCCGGGAGCGGGGACCGGGCTGCCTGGGGACCGCAGGCGATGGAGCAGGAAGGCTGTGGAGCGGGGGACCAGGAGGCCTGGCACGGGAGCGGCGGAGCGCGACCTGAGAGCGGGGAAGCGTGGCAGGGGAGCCGGTAAGCAAAGCAGAAGGGCCGGGGAGCATGGCAGGGGAGCCGGGGAGCGTGACAGCATGCATTGTTCCCCATCCTGGCATGTATGTTTCCTCCATCCTGGCATGTATGTTTTCCCCATCCTGGCATGCATGTTTCCCCATCCTGGCATCTATGTTTTCCCCATCCTGGCATGTATGTTTCCTCCATCCTGGCATGCATGTTTCTCCCCATCCTAGCATGCATGTTTTCCCCCATTCTGGCAAGCATGTGAAGTGATGGCCCAGGGGCACCTCTGGCTGTGTAGTCGTGGCACTGGTACTGAGGCAGACCCCTGGTTCCACCACTTCTTTAACTTCGGGGACTGACTTGAATGTGCAGTGTGGGACGTCTCTTTCACCGGCCGATGCACAAAGAGTCTTCAGGCAAAAGTTGAAATGCATAAAAACTGACATTTATTCAAACACAAAATAACACTCCGGTCAGCAGATTCCGGCAATATTGGTGGAGCTGGGGACAACCTGCCCAAACGCGCCCTCTGGTGGGGATATGCCCTAGATACTCTTCTTCTCCGGGCTCCCACTCTCCGGTCAAGCACGCACTGGACCCACACCAGCGGAATAGACCCTGAGGTTGCGTCCACCTCCTTTGCTCCGGTGTCCCCTGGTGTTCCGCTCACACACTCACACTTGCCGCTGCAGATGTTCACTGCCTGCTGTCCCGGATCCTTCTACTCCCACACACACACAGACCTTCCCTAGATATCCGGCCGACTCCTCCTTCCCCGGTGGCAACAGCCGTCCCACCCGGCCACTAGGGGGTGCCCTAACACAACACATACAATAATAAAAATCAACACTTTTAATAATCACAATGCCGGGTAAACTATGCTGAACTAGAAGGGGGTAGGCCCACCCACTACATGCCTCCCCTCTTAAAATCCGAGCCTCCCGGCAAGGCTCTTAACTATAAACACATTAAAACATAAAAACCTTTTAGGTCAGTCCACAACAACAGCGGCGCTCCCGGTCTTTAGGGGCGCTTAGAGGCGCAGCAGCGCTCCCGGTCTCTAGGTAGCGCCCGGAGGCTCAACAGCGCTCCCGGTCTTACGATGGCGCCCGGAGACGCAACAGCGCTCCCGGTCTTAGATGGGCGCCCGGAGGCTCAACAGCGCTCCCGGTCTTAGTTGGCGGGCAACAGACCCGTAAAACTTTCAACAGAAACCTTCTGCCGGTCTGGGAACAACACCGGTCTTAAACATGTTGGCTGAAACGACTTACTCTGGAGGCCTGGCCCTCTTCCACTCCTCCGCTTGAGCCTGGATGTAGGCCCCCAGAGATTGTCCCGGCTGACGGCGGACCCGTCGGAAGGACACAGGGGCGAAAGGCGGCTCCACTGGCGTGGCTGCCTCGGCTCCTGGCGGGGGTGAAGGTGTTGCTCCCCGGGGTGGCGGTGGCGCGTCCAAAACAATGACCGGTTGATTGGTCACATGCTGACTCACGGTTACCACTGGAGAAATCTTCTCCGGGTCAACGGTCGGCCCAGACGATGTTTCCGGGGCAGCAGTCACGGTGCGCCGGGGGTGAGAGGGCTCGGACGGGACCGGTCTTGCATGGCTCCGGCGCCGCTCTTGTTGCTCCTCCCACTCCAGCTCCTCTTGCCACTGAGTCGCTTCCCGGGCGGTCGGCATCCGGTTCACAGCAACGGCAAATAGGCCGCGACTACCTGCGTCCGGCAGAAATTGAACCTTCTCACCCGGTCAGAGTGTGTGGAGCCGTTTGGGCAACCCCTCCACGTCCAGGTGGACACTATTATAAAAATAGTCGTCCCCGGTGCTGACCTCGCGGATGAAGCCGTACCCCTCCTTCTGATTGAATTTTACCACCACGCCGGTGGTAAACTGCAGGGCCAGCTCCTCTCCGCCCGGACCGGACAGCATCTTCCGGACAAGGTTTTCGGCCAGAAGACGTTCCTGAACAGGGTCGGGCTTCGGGGACGGAGCTCTGGGGTGCGGTTCGGCGGACGGGACGATTACCGGGTCCCAGACGAAGCCCCGGTGGTCCTTCTCCAGACGCTCGGCAAACACTTCAGCCGGCTCCGACAAGGGAGCAGATGGTGTGGCGGCGCCAAGCTGTGGGGTCTCCCAAGGGAAGGCTGTAGCCCCCGAACGGCTTCCTGGTGGCGTAGCATACGTCGCCTTCACTTCGGTGATGGTACTTCCGGTCTGTGCGTCCCAGGTGGTTTTCCAAGACACCTTATCAGGGCGCGTAGAACCTCCCGGTCCCACTGGAAGATCCACCAATGCTGCCTCACTGGCAGGGGCAAACCTGGGTCGGCCCCGGCCTAAGCTGATCAAAGCCATGGTTGTAGCCAGTTCTTCCGGTTGCCCAAAAGCTTCCATCTCGGATCGCTGTGCTGTAACTAGCGGTGGCGTCAAAGTGAAGACTGAGGGAAAAGAAGGCGGGCCTCTGCTTCCCGCTCTTAAACAGTATCCTCCCCCAGCTTCACGCAACATCTTGACTCCTCCGCGGCGGTACTTCTTTCTCTTCAGTACACCGCCCTCTCTACATGTTCTTCGGCGTGCCCTGGGACTGGCGCCTCCCCTCTTTGGGCGGAGTACTCTGTACCTCTTCCTCGGCACCGGCCAGCCCCAGGCTCTTCTTTCGGCGCCAATTTTTCGCGCCTTTTCTTCTTCTTGGGCCCGGTCCAACGCTACGGGCACTGTGTTCTCTTCCCACCAGGGGGCTGGGAATTTTCTTCCATAGTCAGGATCCTGTGCCTCAGGTACTACCTGATCTTCAGCTTCCTGGGTCCCCGGCAGGGAACTCGTATCCTGCCGACTACGCCACATGAAGTGATGGCCCAGGGGCACCTCTGGCTGTGTAGTCGTGGCACTGGTACTGAGGCAGACCCCTGGTTCCACCACTTCTTTAACTTCGGGGACTGACTTGAATGTGCAGTGTGGGACGTCTCTTTCACCGGCCGATGCACAAAGAGTCTTCAGGCAAAAGTTGAAATGCATAAAAACTGACATTTATTCAAACACAAAATAACACTCCGGTCAGCAGATTCCGGCAATATTGGTGGAGCTGGGGACAACCTGCCCAAACGCGCCCTCTGGTGGGGATATGCCCTAGATACTCTTCTTCTCCGGGCTCCCACTCTCCGGTCAAGCACGCACTGGACCCACACCAGCGGAATAGACCCTGAGGTTGCGTCCACCTCCTTTGCTCCGGTGTCCCCTGGTGTTCCGCTCACACACTCACACTTGCCGCTGCAGATGTTCACTGCCTGCTGTCCCGGATCCTTCTACTCCCATACACACACAGTCCTTCCCTAGATATCCGGCCGACTCCTCCTTCCCCGGTGGCAACAGCCGTCCCACCCGGCCACTAGGGGGTGCCCTAACACAACACATACAATAATAAAAATCAACACTTTTAATAATCACAATGCCGGGTAAACTATGCTGAACTAGAAGGGGGTAGGCCCACCCACTACACATGTTTCCCCCCATCCTGGCATGCATGTTTTCCCCCATTCTGGCAAGCATGTTTCCCCCATCCTAACATGCATGTTTCCCCCCATCCTGGCATGCATGTTTCCCCCATCCTGGCATGCATGTTTTCCCCATCCTGGCATGCATGTTTCTCCCCATCCTGGCATGCATGTTTTCCCCATGCTGGCATGCATGTTTCCCCCCATCCTGGCATGCATGTTTTCCCCATCCTGGCATGCATGTTTCCTCCATCCTGGCATGCATGTTTTCCCCATGCTGGCATGCATGTTCCCCCCCATGCTGGCATGTATGTTCCCCTTCCCCCCCATGCTGGCATGTGTGTTCCCCAGCCCCATGCTGGCATGTGTGTTCTCCCCCCATGCTGGCATGTATGCCCCCCCCCATGCTGGTATGTGTTCTCCCCCCATGCTGGCATGTATGTTCCCCCCCATGCTGGTATGTATGTTCCCCCCCCATGCTGGCATGCGTGTTCTCCCCCCATGCTGGCACTGGCCTCCTCATCCCCACCTTGGCACAGCTGCACACAAGTTACAGTCATATGAAAAAGTTTGGGCACCCCTATTAATGTTAACCTTTTTTCTTTATAACAATTTGGGTTTTTGCAACAGCTATTTCAGTTTCATATATCTAATAACTGATGGACTGAGTAATATTTCTGAATTGAAATGAGGTTGATTGTACTAACAGAAAATGTGCAATCCGCGTTTAAAAAAAATTTGACCGGTGCAAAAGTATGGCCACCCTTATCAATTTCTTGATTTGAACACTCTTAACTACTTTTTACTGACTTACTGAAGCACTAAATTGGTTTTGTAACCTCATTGAGCTTTGAACTTCATAGGCAGGTGTATCCAATCATGAGAAAAGGTATTTAAGGTGGCCACTTGCAAGTTGTTCTCCTATTTGAATCTCCTATGAAGAGTGGCATCATGGGCTCCTCAAAACAACTCTCAAATGATCTGAAAACAAAGATTATTCAACATAGTTGTTCAGGGGAAGGTACAAAAAGTTGTCTCAGAGATTTAAACTGTCAGTTTACACTGTGAGGAACATAGTAAGGAAATGGAAGAACACAGGTACAGTTCTTGTTAAGCCCAGAAGTGGCAGGCCAAGAAAAATATCAGAAAGGCAGAGAAGAAGAATGGTGAGAACAGTCAAGGACAATCCACAGACCACCTCCAAAGACCTGCAGCTTCATCTTGTTGCAGATGGTGTCAATGTGCATCGGTCAACAATACAGCGCACGTTGCACAAGGAGAAGCTGTATGGGAGAGTGATGCGAAAGAAGTCATTTCTACAAGCACGCCACAAACAGTCGCCTGAGGTATGCAAAAGCACATTTGGACAAGCCAGTTACAATTTGGAAGAAGGTCCTGTGGACTGATGAAACAAAGATTGAGTTGTTTGGTCATACAAAAAGGCGTTATGCATGGAGGCAAAAAAACACGGCATTCCAAGAAAAGCACTTGCTACCCACAGTAAAATTTGGTGGAGGTTCCATCATGCTTTGGGGCTCTGTGGCCAATGCCGGCATCGGAAATCTTGTTAAAGTCGAGGGTCGCATGGATTGAACTCAGTATCAGCAGATTCTTGACAATAATGTGCAAGAATCAGTGACGAAGTTGAAGATACACAGGGGATGGATTTTTCAGCAAGACAATGATCCAAAACACTGCTCCAAATCTACTCAGGCATTCATGCAGAGGAACAATTACAATGTTCTGGAATGTCCATCCCAGTCCCCAGACCTGAATATCATTGAAAATCTGTGGGATGATTTGAAGCGTGCTGTCCATGCTCGGCGTCCATCAAACTTAACTGAACTGGAATTGTTTTGTAAACAGGAATGGTCAAAAATACCTTCATCCAGGATCCAGGAACTTATTAAAAGCTACAGGAAACGACTAGAGGCTGTTATTTTTTCAAAAGGAGGATCTACAAAATATTAATTTCACTTTTATGTTGAGGTGCCCATACTTTTGCACCGGTCAAATTTTGTTTAAATGCGGATTGCACATTTTCTGTTAGTACAATAATCCTCATTTCAATCCAGAAATATTACTCAGTCCATCAGTTATTAGATATATGAAACTGAAATAGCTGTTGCAAAAACCCAAATTGTTATAAGGAAAAAAAGGTTAACATCAATAGGGGTGCCCAAACTTTTTCATATGACTGTATATATATAAAAAAAAAAAAGCAACACACAACTCACCTTCCTGCACACGCTCCCCCGCTGCGCGCTGCTGGGTCCTCAGTTCCCACGCGGCCAGAAGACGTCATTACACCGGCGCTGCTCACTGACGCTCCTCCGTCTCTTAGGCAACAAACCTGCGGCCTGGGAGAGAAGAAGTGTCAGAGCGAGGAGAAATGTCCCTCCGCTCCAACACAGCTTTGATCTGCCGGCGCGACTGCACCAGCAGATCAAAGCGGCAGCACGCGTACCAGCAGAATGGGCTCTACGTGCCCCTGGTGGCACGCGTGCCATAGGTTCGCCATCACTGGTATAGGAAGTTGCCATTTGATCCAATGTTGGTGTGAAAAAGATACACTCTCTAAATTGGTTGAGGAGGGTAAAGCCTTGGGGATATTTAAGGATAAATATAAGAAATATCTCATTCCTGAACAGCCGATAATTCCAGTATTTCGTGGCTTACCTAACACATACGTGTGATTCCCCCACCATTATGCCCTATTATTGCAGGAATAGGCTCTCTGAATGAAGCCCTGAGTGGTGGCTTGATGAACACATGGGACCTTTGGTCACCAGGATTTCTGGTTATTTGAGAGACAGCACTTCAGTTCTTAATATTGTTGATAAATTTATATGGGAGAGACATTTTTCATTCTTTAGTTGTGATGTGACTTATATTCTACTAAACTCCATCATTTGGTGAAACAAGCAATCAGCTTTCATTTAGAAAAATACACTTCGTTTTTGGATGAAGGTAATGTATAATCATGGTGTTGGAATATTTATGAAGTCACAATTATTTTTCTTTGACTCTACATTTTATTTACAGTTGGAAGGAGCTCCAATGGGGTCCAGATTGTTCCCGTCTCTCGCCATTCTGTACATGGCATGGTGGGAGGAGAGATTTATATATGTCATCAACCATTCATTTTCTGGTGAAATCGTTTGGTATGGTCGCTATATGGACGACTTAAGGCCACTTTACACGCAACGACATCGCTAACGCGAAGTCGTTGGGGGTCACGGAATTTGTGACGCACATCCAGTCTCGTTAGCGACGTCGTTGCATGTGACATGTACTAGCGACCGCTAACAAGCAAAAATACTCACCTTATCGTTGCTCGTTGACACGCTCCTCCATTTCCAAATATCGTTGCTGTTGCAGGACGCAGGTTGTTCGTCGTTCCTGCGGCAGCACACATCGCTACGTGTGACACCGCAGGATCGAGGAACCTCACCTTACCTGCGACCGCCCGCAATGAGGAAGGAAGGAGGTGGGCGGGATGTTCTGCCCGCTCATCTCCGCCCCTCCGCTTCTATTGGGTTGCCGCTTAGTGACGTTGCTGTGACGCCGAACGAACCACCCCCTTAGAAAGGAGGCGGTTCACCGGTAACAGCGACGTCGCTAGGAAGGTAAGTACGTGTGACGGGTTTGAGCGATGCTGTACGCCACGGGCAGCGATTTGCCCGTAATGCACAACCGATGGGGGCGGGTACGCACGCTATCGAGATCGCAGGGTGTAAAGCGGCCTTTACTGTTTACACAACTGTGCCGCTTTCCTTAACAATAATGATTGTAATTTGGGGATCATATTTGAGGGTGCAGAGACCAAAATCCCCTTTTTGGATATCATTTTAGAAGGGGTTCCCAGTACAGGCAGAGTGTGGACATCCTTATTTAGGAAAATAGTAACAGGCAATACTCTATTGCAATCTTCCAGCTGTCATCCCGCACACACCATCAAGGCTATACCCTCCGGTGAGTTTACACACGCTCGTCACATATGTTCAGATGATTCTGCTTTTTCAGATGAAAGCGCAGTCATCAGACGCAGACTTATTGATCGCGGTTATAATAAAAAACCCGAAAATCTACGTTTAGTGATTCAAGTAAAAAATCAAAAGTCTTTACTGGGTAGAGTTGGTCGTAGAGATCGTACAAATGGAGATTTATTATTAACATTTAGCGCCCCATATAGCTTACAAATTAATAAAATAAAAGAATTCTCTCTAAATATCTATCTGTGGTTAGTCAGGACGAGACCCTGGGAAACATTATTCAGGGTGGGTGTAGATGTGTTGTTAGGCGGGGTAGATCCTTGGAAAACATTTTATCTCCTAGTCTTTTTCAGTCCACCTCTAGTAAATCCACCCGACTCTAAAGTAAAGGGATCATAAATGCACTGGTTCCGGTGTAATGTGTGTAAATATGTGATGAACTGCAAGATGGATTTCTCATCATTTCAAGGTGCGATTTATGATATAAAGGATTTCATAAACTGTGACTCACATCACGTTATTTACTCCATTGAATGCACCATCTGCCAGAAAAGATATATTGGTTGTACTATTGGAAAAACTAAAAAGCCAATAGCGGAACATAAAGCCAATATAAATAATAGGAACAGTTGGTATTCGGGTGCGGGTGACACTTTGTGACCGCACACAATGCAGACCGGGCAGGTATAGAAGAAGTCTCTAATCCGGCTACAGGTGGGAGATGGCAGAAGCTTCATTATTGGGGGAGGCTTTCTGGATTCTCACATTAGATACCAGAGGACCAGGGGGACTGAACCTGAAACCTGGGTTTACAATAAAGTATAAGAAATAGTGATGAGCGAGTACTAAAAAGCTCGGGTGCTCGAAGCTCGGGCCGAGCCTCCCAAGATACTCGTGTACTCGGCCCGAGCAACGAGCCCAATGTTATCCTATGGGAGACCCGAGTATTTTTGTGAAATGACCTCCCGGCAGCATGGAGAAACCCTAAAAATGTCACAAAAGTCTCAGAAGAGTGCTCAAATGACATGGCAACAGCATGGGGAAGACCCCTTGAAGCATTTATCACTCAAAAGTCACAGCTGTGAACAATTTTGTCCGCGTTTTACGCCATTTTTACGGACTCACCAGAAAACCTTCCAAAATGACCCCAAAATGATTTTTCATGGCGGAAATGTTAAGGGCACATACCCAATAGTGAGATAGAGCTGGTGTATGTTACTTTTTGAGATCAATACATGAAAGATTTTACGTGAAAACATTGTGTGGCACTCCGATGTCCCTGAGAAGAGACGTACATGAAGGCCTCTTGAGTCTAATGTGCCCATTTTGAGGAAGTGAGTCTTTGTAGTATTTTCCTTTGCCAGGGCAGTCCTAAATTGTGAGGTTCACCAATGCCCCTGCATACAGACGTGCATGAGGGCCTGTAAACCTGAAGTGCCCATTGGAAGGAAGTGGGTGTATTATAGTATAGCCCTTAGGCAGGGAAGCCAAACATTGGGAGGCTCCACGTTGTCCCTGGATAGAGACGTGCATGAAGGCCTGTAAACCTGAAGTGCCCATTGGAAGGAAGTGGGTGTATTATAGTATAGCCCTTAGGCAGGGAAGCCAAACATTGGGAGGCTCCACGTTGTCCCTGGATAGAGACGTGCATGAAGGCCTGTAAACCTGAAGTGCCCATTGGAAGGAAGTGGGTGTATTATAGTATAGCCCTTAGGCAGGGAAGCCAAACATTGGGAGGCTCCACGTTGTCCCTGGATAGAGACGTGCATGAAGGCCTGTAAACCTGAAGTGCCCATTGGAAGGAAGTGGGTGTATTATAGTATAGCCCTTAGGCAGGGAAGCCAAACATTGGGAGGCTCCACGTTGTCCCTGGATAGAGACGTGCATGAAGGCCTGTAAACCTGAAGTGCCCATTGGAAGGAAGTGGGTGTATTATAGTATAGCCCTTAGGCAGGGAAGCCAAACATTGGGAGGCTCCACGTTGTCCCTGGATAGAGACGTGCATGAAGGCCTGTAAACCTGAAGTGCCCATTGGAAGGAAGTGGGTGTATTATAGTATAGCCCTTAGGCAGGGAAGCCAAACATTGGGAGGCTCTACGTTGTCCCTGGATAGAGACCTGTTAGGTTCTTAGTGCCTCCGTGCTTGCATTTAAAAACCGCACGTGTGTGCCTGTTGGTGGCAGCTTTCCGCTGCATTTGTGTGAGTTTTGCACAAACTTGGATATAACACACAAGTCTAGTGAATACACATCAGCACAGCATTGCAAAATGCGCAAGGGCGTTGTCAACGAACAAGGAAGTGGACGTGATGGTGGTGCAGGCAGACACCGAGGTTGTGTGCAAGCTCTAATTTCGCCACAACAAAGGGCCACATCTAGTCGCTCGCACGTCCTGTCCCAAATTCTTGGGGACCGCAGCAGTACACCCCTCTTGAACCAAGACCAGTGTCAACAGGTTGTTAGTTGGATAGCGGATAATGCTTCCAGTCAGATTGGCACCACCACAAACACTCTGTCTTCCACACGGTCAAGTGTCAGTAGCCGTGATACTGCACCGCACATTTCAGAACCTGATCCTCCTTCCTACCACCAGGCCGAGTACACGTCCACGGACATTACTGATCCCACACTTGGACACTCGGAATAGCTGTTCGTTCACGTTTCCATTCACAAATTCTGGCCTCTCGCCAGCTCCTGTTGAAGTGGGCCATGACGAGATTGTATGTACAGATGCACAAATATTTGAGCAGCCACGTTCTCACGAAGTTGGCAACGTGTCTCAACAAGGGGTGGCCGATGATGAGACACAATTGTCAGGAAGTCAGGAGGAGGAGCAGGGTGCGGAAGAGGAAGACGACGTGGTGGATGATCCAGTAACTGACCCAACCTGGCAGGAGGATATGCAGAGCGAGGACAGCAGTGCACAGGGGGAGGGAGGCGTAGCATCACAACAGGCAGTAAGAAGCAGAGTGGTGGCCCCAGGCAGACGTCAGTCAACTGTTCCCCGGAACAACACGACACAAGGTGCCTGTACAAATGTTAGGTCTTCCCGAGTCTGGCTGTAATACTATTGTATGTATTGAGGATTTCGATTGCGTTAGGGCAATGACAACCAGAGACGAGTTCTTGGTGCAAGACATTTATAATATGCAACCAGCAAATATGTACATAAACGGAACAAAAACACAGTAGAACATAAATACAGGAAATACCTTCCAGGGACTGAGCGAAAGGGAATTCCCGGTACCGCGCACCGGACTCCCCCAGGGAGACCACCAACAGCAAACCCCTATACAGGGACTGTCTGGCAATCACCCCAGAAGCCCTAAATGCGCAGCAGCCGGGACACAAAAGGGCAATAGGTAAGTCGAAAAATGTCTGTACGTGATGTGAGTCCAGAGTGGTATTAAACGGAAGGAACCGGGCAGAAGTTCCGACCAAAGACGGCAAACGGAGTCCAGGTACAGCTAGATGATACCAGATGAAGTCCAGAGTCGGTGTCGGTTGTTTTCCAAGAGGATCCGAATAACAATCAGGAACCAAAAGCAGCAGGGCAGGAGCACACAGGAAGCAGTATACTCAGGCACTGGACTAAGCTTTAGGGGCGGCTTTTAAACAGATGGACAGGAAGTAGGGCAACATAACAGAAAACTCCATGTTAACAAAGGGCAAGCTCTTTCAAAAGAAAACTGGAAAACCAGGAACTCTGACACTGGCAGTTTTTTAAGTTGGCTCCAGATGATTCTAAAAAGGCCATTTGCAACACCTGCCATGCCAGCATCAGCAGGGGTACCAAAACTAGCAGCCTGACCACCACCAGCATGATCAGGCACATGTCAGCCAAGCACCCGACTTTGTGGGAAGTACAACAGAGTCGAGGAGCAGTGCTTGCTGATGTCACTGCTACGTCTTCGCTGGTTGTGCATGCGAGCCAATCCCCTGTCCATGCTGCCTGCGAACAAGCCTCCTCCACTCCTGCACCTGCAGTTGCCTACGCAGAAAGAACACCATCATCAAGCACGTCCTTGTCCCAGCGCAACGTTCAGTTATCCATTCAGCAAACCTTTGAGCGCAGGCGCAAATACACTGCCAACACCCCACATGCCACAGTTCTAAATGCTAACATTTCGCGACTGCTTGCGCTGGAAATGTTGCCTTTTAGGCTGGTTGAGACAGAAGCATTCCGCGAACTGATGGTGGCAGCTGTCCCACGTTACTCGGTCCACAGCCGACACTATTTCTCCCTGTGTGCCGTCCCCGCATTGCATAACTAACCACGTGTCACAAAACATCACACGTGCCCGGAACAACGCTGTTTCAGCCAAAGTCCACCTAACCACAGACACGTGGACAAGTGCATGTGGGCAAGGCCGCTACATCTCGTTGACGTCACACTGGGTTAATATTGTGCAAGCTGGGACCCAGTCTGAGCGAGGGACGGAATACGTCCTTCACACACCAAGTTTTGCAGGCCCTACCTCAGTCAGGGTTTCACACACACTCTACAGCTCCGGAATGTCATGCTCCTCAGCCTCCTCCTCCTCCTGCGCATCCTGATCCACTTTACCCTCCACACCAGTCCCAAGCTGTAAGTGTCGCTGGCGGAGGAGGGGACGGTGCGCTCTCCCACTGCTCGGGTCCGGCTGACGCAGCTCTACGGCTGCTGCTGCTCGTTGGCTCGAGCGATGGCCGGATCCCGGGGACTCGAGCGGCGCTACTCGCCCGTGAGTGAAAAGGGGTGGTTTGGGTTTTGGGGATATTGTCCGTGACGCCACCCACGGTTGTGGTGATTGTGTGGACACCACCGCTGCTCTGGACGGGGATCCCGGGAGCCTGTGACAGGGAGCAGCTTTGTTGTTATTTCTCCCCTACGTGGGTAGGGGGGTTGGTTGTCCCGGGGCCTGGTGATGGGGTAGAGATGGATGACAGGCGGGTTGCGGGGCCTGATGAAGTGCATGGTCGCAGGGGCAGCGCTGTGCCGCACGGCACGGAGGTACTCACTCAGCCCAATGATGATGACACAGTTCAGGGTAAAACAAGTGGCTGGATGGACAGGTCACTCGGACGGCTGCGGTTGTTCCTCCCTGCAGGTTAGTGATGACTGTCTCTCCCTGCACCGAAGTTAAGTGTTGGTAGTGATGGTTTCCCAACGGTAACCCGCTCCCTGACCTGGATATGGGCCGGAGGAGCCCCTTTTGCCCACAGGCGCTGGCCCTGGGAGACGGTTGCCCTTGCCGGTGGCTGTGTCTCCCCTTCACGGTTGTACGGTTGCCTTCTATCTGGACTTGGCTGTTTGGAAACCCTGAGGTCCCCTTCAATAACGGATTTGGCAAATTCACGGCGACACCAAGCCTTGCCGGGATCCGAAAGTCCTCTGCCAATGGTGCTGGCTTCGCTTTGTATACCGGTCCGGTACGGCCGGGTCACCACCCGTCCACGGTCCTTACGGCAGACTCCAATCGGCCTCCACTGCAGACGGTCACCACATCCTGCCAACCTTGCTGTCCTGTCCAGGCCACACACCCGGACCAACTTCAGGCTCTTTGCTGTCACTTTTCTCCTCTCTACTACTTTCCTCCTTCCACTTCCTTAGCTTAACTCTCACTGCCTGTGTTTTCCCTCCTCCTCGGTGGGTGGAGACCAACCGCCTGGCTCCACACCCTGGTGTGGACAACAGCCCCTGGGGAAGGCAACAAGGATTTTGTGTTTTGACTATGATATGCCTGCAGGGAGTGTGGGGTGTTTAAGTGTTGTGCTCTGTGGCCCCTGGCTTGTCCAGGGCGACACAGAAGCACTGCAGCACTGCCTCGGCGAAGCGGCAACAGGCAGTGCTGAAGCTAATCTGCATAGGTGACAAACCCCACAATGCAGAAGAGGTGTGGACAGCTCTGAAACAGCAGGCAGATCACTGGCTCACAACTCTGAACCTAAAGCCAGGAAAGGTGGTGTGTGACAATGGCCGGAACCTGGTGGCGGCTTTGAGGCGAGGCCAGCTGACACATGTTCCATGCTTGGCCCATGTGCTCAACCTCGAGGTTCAGCGGTTTCTAAAGTCATAGTCAGAGCTGTCTGATCTGCTGGTAAAAGTTCGCCGCCTGTCTGCACATTTTCGAAAGTCACCTACTGCTTCAGCCGGCCTTGCCGCCTTAAGACGCCGTTTGCATCTTCCGGCACACAGACTGGTGTGTGATGTCCCCACGCGTTGGAATTCAACTCTGCACATGTTGGTCAGGATATGTGAGCAGAAGAGGGCAGTTGTTGAGTACCTGCATCACCTAAGCCGTCGGGAAATGGGTCAAACTCCACACATAACACCTGAGGAGTGGAGATGGATGTCCGACCTATGCACCATCCGCCAAAACTTTGAGGACTACAACAAGATGGTGAGCGGCGATGACGACATTATTAGCGTCACCATACCGCTTCTCTGCCTTCTAAAATGGTCTCTGCTCAGAAAACAAACATGATGCATTGCAGGCGGAGCGCGATGAGTTTCAGCAAGAAACAGTAGTGGGTGTGGGTGATGATAACACACAGCCCAGCCTCGTCTCATCACAACGTGCAGTGGAGGACTATGACGAGGAGGAGGATGAAGACATGGAGCAACTCTCTGGCCAAATTGAGGATATGACATGCAGTCATATCCTCGGTTCAGCGTGGCTGGCCAGAGGACAGGGTAGATGATGAGGAGGAGGAGGACAGCATGTTCAGTCATCGTGTCGGTCAGGATACTGAAGTGATGGCTGTTAAGAGTCTGGCACACATGGCTGACTTTATGGTAAGCTGCCTGTCTCGTGACCCTCGCGTTAAGAACATCTTGGCCGACAATCATTACTGGTTGGTAACACTGTTAGACCCACGCTAAAAGGAGAACTTTATGTCTCTTATTCCCGAGGCGGAGAGGTCAGGCAAAATGCAGCAGTTCCAGAAGGCCATAGTCACGGAAGTAGGCAAAGCATTCCCCTCACAAAACGCTAGCGGCATAGGTCATGAATCAGTGGACAACCGAGGCGTACAGCCGAGAGAGGCACAAGTCCAATCCGCCAGAGGTAGGGGAACAGTCTTTAAGATGTGTGACAGTTTTCTCAGCCCCTCACGTACCACAGCCCCTGAGGTGCGGGGTAGTGCCACAAGAAATCCTAAGTTTGCCCAGATGCTGAAGGAGTACCTTGCAGATCGAACAACTGTACTCCGACATTCCTCTGTGCCTTACAATTATTGGGTATCCAAGCTGGACACGTGGCATGAATTGGCTCTCTACGCCTTGGAAGGCCTGGCCTGCCCTGCTGCTAGCGTTTTGTCAGAGCGTGTTTTTAGTGCCGCAGGTGGAATCATTACAGATAAACGCACCCGCCTGTCAACTGAAAATGCTGACAAGCTGACTCTGATCAAGATGAACAAGGGTTGGATTGGGCCAGACTTCACCACACCACCAGCAAATGAGAGCGGAATTTAAAGTTTGCCATGTACCTCCACTCACCCATGGGTACACACTTCTGGAGTTTGGCTAATCGCTGGACTGCTCCTCCTTCTCCTCATGCGCCACCATGATGATGACCGTTACAAATTGCAATACTTAGGCCTTTGTTTCAGGTATACCCCCAGTGGTAAATTTTTTCGCCCATTCTTTGCAGAATGGACATTACAACGACAGGAGACCCACTCCTTTGCAATGGGAACAATGTTTTGAGGCCCTCATGCACGTCTCTATCCAGGGACAACGTGGAGCCTGACGCTGCCACCGACTGCCACACACGTGCTGTTTTTAAATGCAAGCACGGACGCAATAAGAACCTAACTGGTTTTTAGGAGCGACAATTACTGAGAAGTCTGACACTATCAGACACTGCTGACTGACGTGTATTATACACTAGACTTGTGCGTTATATAATAGTTTGTGCAAAACGCGCACCTGTACCCTGCCACCGACTGCCACACACGTGCTGTTTTTAAATGCAAGCACGGACGCAATAAGAACCTAACTGGTTTTTAGGAGCGACAATTACTGAGAAGTCTGAGACTATCAGACACTGCTGACTGACGTGTATTATACACTAGACTTGTGCGTTATATAATAGTTTGTGCAAAACGCGCACCTGTACCCTGCCACCGACTGCCACACACGTGCTGTTTTTAAATGCAAGCACGGACGCAATAAGAACCTAACTGGTTTTTAGGAGCGACAATTACTGAGAAGTCTGACACTATCAGACACTGCTGACTGACGTGTATTATACACTAGACTTGTGCGTTATATAATAGTTTGTGCAAAACGCGCACCTGTACCCTGCCACCGACTGCCACACACGTGCTGTTTTTAAATGCAAGCACGGACGCAATAAGAACCTAACTGGTTTTTAGGAGCGACAATTACTGAGAAGTCTGACACTATCAGACACTGCTGACTGACGTGTATTATACACTAGACTTGTGCGTTATATAATAGTTTGTGCAAAACGCGCACCTGTACCCTGCCACCGACTGCCACACACGTGCTGTTTTTAAATGCAAGCACGGACGCAATAAGAACCTAACTGGTTTTTAGGAGCGACAATTACTGAGAAGTCTGACACTATCTGGACTGTTTTACACTGTGTACACCAGCCCCAGATATGATGAAGGCTGGTATACGGTCACCACTAGGAATGGCTATATATACCCTGCCTGCCTGCCTGTATACTGCTACAATAGTCCTGACAAGGACTCTTCTGGTCACTAGCCTGTATTCCGACCTGGCTATACCCTGCCTGTATATAGCAACAATAGTCCTGAGAAGGACTCTGCTACTGTACTCCGACCTGGCTATACCCTGCCTGCCTGTATACAACTAGAATAGTCCTGAGAAGGACTTCTGGTCACACTGTTTGCAGCCCTGCTCCGGAACTAACTATAAAGGGCCGCAAAGCTTTCCCTGAATCAGCGACACTCTCCCTACACTCACTGTCAGAATAGCTGTGAGCAGAGCACAGCGCGCCGGCCGATATAAAGGCTCGGTGACGCTGTGCAGGCCGGCCAATCACTGCAATTCCACAACTAACAGGGCTGTGGCATTGCAGTGGTCTGCCAGCCAATCCCTGCATGAGGGCTGGCTCTCAAAAGAGCGCCAACATGCAGAAATGAAGACCACGAGTAAAGCACGAGTATCGCGAGATTACTCGGTCCCCGCCGAGCAGCCCGAGTACAGTGATACTCGTGCGAGTACCGAGTAGTGACAAGCATGCTCGCTCATCACTAATAAGAAACAATTCTATACAATGTTTGTGCACATGATCAGCTCTGCTTTATGTATATAATGTTAACTGAACCATTTATGTTTTGTTTCATACTATATAATTACCTTCCAGCACACCTGGTTTGGTTAACCCTACGTAGTTGGGAATGTGTACAATTGGTTAATTCATCCTATGCAATGATTGGGCTGTGGTTTTTTTTACACTTAATATATTTGTATATAAATGAGTCCTTCCATTTTCTGTTTGTGCTATGAGTAAGGGCGCACCTTGCCCGAAACATGTCGACTTTAAAATGGATCCTGCTAAAATTTTAATCCCTGGAATAAACCTTTGGTTTTATTGCAGCACAGATTGTGCTGGAAATTGCCTTTCTACTCTGCATTATAGGGATTACTACTATGACACCATATAGATTAGGGATCTCTCCATGTTCTTTGGTGCAATGTTGGTTAGATCTTCGTCTATGGACTCTTTACATTAGTACCGTATTTTTCGGATTATAAGACGCACCGGACCATAAGATGCACCCTGGTTTTAGAGAAGGAAAATAGTAAAATAAAATTTTAAGCAAAAAATGTGGTCATGACACATTGTTATGGGGCGAGGATCTGTTGCTGACACTATTATGGGGGTAATGTCCTCAAATTCTCTACTAAGATACCCCATCCTGGTAATGATCCTCCTGCCTTGTGTATATATTTATGTCCCTCATCCTGGTATAGCCCCATCTTGCTATATACGGCCATCCTGGTATGTGATCCCATCCTGCTATATACACCATCATCCTGCTCATATACCCCCATCATCCTGCTTATATACCCCCATCATCCTGCTCATATACCCCCATCATCCTGCTATATGCCATCATCCTGTTCATATACCCCCATCATCCTGCTATATGCAATCATCCTGTTCATATACCCCCATCATCCTGCTATATGCAATCATCCTGTTCATATACCCCCATCATCCTGCTATATGCCATCATCCTGTTCATATAACCCCATCATCCTGCTATATGCCATCATCCTGTTCATATACCCCCATCATCCTGCTATATGCAATCATCCTGTTCATATACCCCCATCATCCTGCTATATGCCATCATCCTGTTCATATAACCCCATCATCCTGCTATATGCCATCATCCTGTTCATATACCCCCATCATCCTGTTCATATACCCCCATCATCCTGCGGCACACACAAAAAATAAATAAACGTTTACACTCACCTTTCCTCGTTCCACGCAGCGTCGCTCCTCCTCCTGTCTGTGCCGGCAGTGCTGTTGAGCCGGCCATGTTCCCTACAGCACTGCGATGTACACCAGTCTGCTGGCGCGGCTGTGAAGACACACGTGCGCACAGCGATGACGTCATCGCTGTGAGTCCCGCTAGTCTCCAGTCCACACAGCGCGGCCGGCAGACTGGAGGACATCGCTGTGCTGCAGGGGAACGGTGAGTACATTGAGTCACTGCACCCCGCGCTGATGATGATGCGCGGGGAGCAGTGAATACAGCCGAGCATGATCACTCCAGGCTGTAGTTACCAGGGGTGATCACGGCCGGCTGTTAATTATGCGCGCGTCCCCGACCATCATCCCGCCCACCTATCAGCCCTGGCTTCAGCGCTGAGAGATGGGCGGGAGGATGGGCGTGCATATGTAATGAACGGGCCCACGTGGTCACGGCAGGCGCTGCTGCTGCCTGCTCGTGCCCTCGATGACCCGCTCCACCGCAGCACCCTCGTTCCTCTCAGCCATGCCCTACATTCAGACCATTAGACACACCCCCCAATTACCCCAACATTTGGGGGGAAAAAAGGGCGTCTTATGGTCCGAAAAATACAGTATATTGTACGCTCCTCTCTATTCCTCCTGCATACTCTATACATACTCTAATACTTAGTGGATAATTATACACATAAAAGTATCCATAACTTTAGTATTACTGCTGTATATATTCCACTCTGCTTCTACCTTTCCTTCATTTATTCTGGGTGTATATATGTGCATATTATGATGGGTCTATATAGCTTTGTCCCATGGTAGACATTATTACTCTGATGTTTGCCTGTCCCCGTCTCTTCTTCAGACAGACATTGTCTTACACGCTAACCTTTGCATGTTATATTTGTGTTCCATATATTTATACCTCCTGAGATATTTCTTCTGCCTCCTTTTCCTTTGGAGACTTGAACCTGCAACGGTCGTTACAAAAGTGTAAAGAAAAAATCATTGTGTGATAGAAATTATGTGTAATTGTGATCTAAAATGAAACCCTGATCTTATACACAGGCTGCGGATCTTATACACAGGCTGCGGATTATAAATACTTTTTTGGAGTAAAGTTATTACAATTGTAAATCCTAATCAGCAGGTTTGGTCGGAGACACCAAGGTTTTATATAAGGGAATACAGAAGAACTGACACTGGACACACGTGGGAAAACTGCGGTAGGAAGATTATTGTTTCTTACACATAAATTGATAACATTTAGATGGATTCCGACAAAACGTGATTAACAAAGTCATTACTACAGGACGGTATGAGAAGGGGATTTATTCTAAAAGAAACGCTGGAGCCAAAAATGAGAGGATCTGGGCCCCGGGACTGGAGACTTCGGGCTTCCAGCGTGTCAGTACAATACGAGGTCTTTGTCCCTGGAGCTTCTCTACTCGGTATAACGAGACTCATATTCATATAAAAAGCTTCTGAGGAAAATAGAAACTGCCGAAATATGAGGAACTTGCCTGATCTATAAGTCATTGTATAAAGAGCTATGGAGACAGCGCTATTCTTCTGTATAACATATGTGATGTTGCTGTAGACCTAATATTTCTGTACATGATGTCTCTGTATAGATAATCACTGATTATTTTGTCAAACTCGATCACATCAGATGTTCCCACAAAGAAGGAATGGATCGTAGATGGAAATAGTAATTTGTAATATGAACATGTTTATTATTGTAGTATAGAGAAGTTACAGACATTGTTCAGACATGGAGATTGTGCGCTGAAAGTAAGGGGTCGACCCTGCACGGCTCCGCATAGTACATGAAGGATCCTCATTATTTTTCTCCACTCCCTCGGAAGCAGAGGACTGGCTCCGGCTCCACCCGGGGTCGGGGAACAAAGGGCATTGAGATTGTGCTCAAATGGCGGAGGTTTTTTCCTTTGGGGCTCCCTCCTTACTGTGACTCCCTCTCTCTACTGTCATTTCTCTTAAGCTATTCTGGACTTTTTTGTGTCTCGGGGCTGGAGAAATGCGTTGGGGTCTGGATGCTGGCAGAATGGGAGCCCTGAATCTTGCGCTCCCACACCACCTATACTAGGACACTGTGCTCAGTGACTGTATCCCCATTGGTAATTGGGATGCTTAATAGGACTCAGAGAAGAGGTTCCGGAGCTTGTTGCTGTTTTTTTTTGGTTAACAGTTATATGGTTATTAACCCCGCTTTTTTACAGGGATATCCATAATGCTGCTGGTGTGCTAAATATATTTTATTGTAGGATAAGATGTGGCCGAGAGAAATCTGAAAAAGAGGCTGAATGCTGGGGGAGGAGTCCTTTCTGCGGCATACAAGATCTACATACTTGTATCTGTGATCCTGGTCATATAGAGGCAAGACGTATAACATGGGGCCAGAATTAGTTTTTACAACATGGAACGTCCGTGGCCTTGGGTCACCCAAAAAGCGGGTTAAGATCTTTTCCCAAATCAGGCGTTGTGGGGCTCAGCTGGTGACGTTGGTCGAAACCCACCTCACAAGGGACACGGCTAAGGTGGTGAAGAAACCATGGGTACAATGGGTGGCACATACATTTCACACCAGCTATTCTAGGGGAGTTTCCCTTTTGGTACATAGATCTGGTCGGTGGGACGCCAAGGTGGTTAGAAGAGACCCAGAAGGGAGGTTTGTGTTTGTATTTGTATTTGCATCTATAGATTCCAGGGACTATTTTCTATTATGTATTTATAATCCCCCACCTGCCCGTACTTCAGTTCTCAAACAAGCGCTAAGCTTCGCCCTTAATTATCCGGATGCGTATATCCTATGTATGGGGGACTTTAACTTAGTGGTCGACGAGGACTTGGATAGGTTTAGGCTAGATGGGGTAGCGCGGCCCGTGACCTCGACTGACCTAAGATAGTGCACAGAGGGAGGAGGGTGGGTGGACCTCTGGAGGCTGCGACATCCTAATACACGGGAGTTCACCTGCCATTCTTCCACGTTGTCCCGTCTGGACTATATTTTTGGGTCGAGCAACGTAGCAACCTGGGTGGATAATGTGGTCCATGGTGTAAGGGGTATTTCAGACCATTGTCCGGTGACCCTGACTCTTAAATTTGACCAGACTATTAATAGACCTTCCTGGCGGCTAAATCCCTTTTGGCTCAAATTAATTGATCAAAGTGACAGAACCCCGCTTCAACTAGAGGAATTCTTGGCAACCCACCCTAAACCCCGAAATAACTTGGTGTGGGATACCCTCAAAGCTTATCTTCGTGGGTGTCTGTCCTCGACTATTACATTTATAAAACGGTTGACTAAACAAGAAGACGAAGAAATTGAGGGGCGACTTAGGACCCTAGAGGCAAGGTATATATCAAACCCGATAGAGGGGAATAGGACGGAATGGTTACATTCATATAGATCGTATGTGCAACACTCAGAGACCAAGTCTAAGCGTAAACTGTTTTTTACTCGGCAGTCATATTTTGAGTTGGGGAACCAGTCAAGTAAATTGTTGGCATATATGGTTAGACAGCAAAACGCTTCTAATACAGTACTGGGTATACGAGAAGCTGATGGTACGATTGTCACATCCCCAGCAGACATTTTACAAAGTGTCTGCACCTTTTATAAAACACTTGATAGCTCCAGAAGCGTTCATGGAACCCAGGACTGCTTAGACTATCTTGCAGATTTAGAGTTCCCCACTTTGAGTCAGGCACAGTGCGAGCTCCTAGATGTAGATATTACAATAGAAGAGATAACTATGGCCATATCTGAGATGGCAAGGGGGAAGGCCCCGGGCCCGGATGGCTTTCCTATAGAATTCTATGTCAAGTATTCTGAGACCCTGGCCCCGGTTCTTCTGGAAGTTTTCTCGCATTTCTCTGATGATGGCTTGTTGCCTGCTTCCTTCTATGAGGCACATATTATTGTTTTGAAGAAAGAGGGAAAGGACCCTTTGGAGTGTGGATCCTATCGACCTATATCATTAGTTAATGTTGATTATAAGATCTTCACCAAAATATTGGCATCCCGGCTCAACTCTGTCATACTGGACATAGTACATCCAGATCAGACCGGCTTTATGGCAGGGAAAAATACCTCTATAAATATTAGACGGGTCCAGTCTATAGTGCAGTACAGTACATTGGTTCCAGATAACGAGTGGGCCTTGGCTTCGCTGGATGCGGCCAAGGCATTTGACTCGGTGGAATGGCCTTTTTTATCAGCTTGTCTCCAGAGGTTTGCTTTTGGCCCTAAGTTCAGTAACTGGATTCACATGTTATATAGATCCCCTACAGCTAGACTCATAGTCAATAATATATCATCTGCACCGTTTTCTTTGAGACGAGGTACACGTCAGGGGTGCCCTTTGTCTCCTGCCCTATTTGCCTTAGTTATCGAGGCCTTGGCAATTCGGATCCGTACTCATCCATCTATCACGGGAATTACCATAGCAGATCGCACAGACACTATTGGCCTATACGCAGATGATATGGTTGTCTTCATGGATAGGGCACGTGCCACTTTGCCAGTCGTCATTGAAGCTATAAAATAGATTTGGAGAATTCTCCAGCCTTTATATTAACTGGGACAAGTCAGCCCTAATGCCATTAACACATGGGTCAGAGGTCCCGATGGATGATATGTCACCCTTGCCTGTTGTATCTAGCTTCAAATATTTAGGTATGCATATTCAGAAAGACCACACAATGGATCTTAAGATGAATATATTACCACTTTTAGATCATGTCAAACTTAAGTATAACTTATGGGGAAAATTGCCACTCTCAGTGGTCGGAAGGATAAATTTAATTAAAATGATTTTGCTTCCTAAGCTTAGCTATGCTCTGCAACATAGTGCGGTGCTGGTGCCCAGGTCCTTCTTCTCCACACTTAACTCATTCACCTCATCCTTTATTTGGGGGAAGGCTCGGCCTAAACTCCGGATGTCCATCCTACAGAGATCTAAGTCATTGGGAGGGATGGCCTTACCAGAATTTTTCCTATACTATTTAGCAGGACAACTCAAGATGCTGGGTACATGGATGCTGGACTGTCAGCTGCCTAACTCAGAGGATAATTTGGCACGTGCAATAGGGGCAGACTGTCTGTTGGGCTTTCTGGAGTCGGACAGGGCGAATGTCCCGAGGCTGTTGCCTATTTTAAGGTTGGCACGATCAGTGTGGCGACAAGCCAAAAAAGTAACGTGCTTTGAGGGGGTAGTGGCAGAGCTTCCGTTATGGGGCAATGGTTACTTTCCTACCGTAAAGGACCACCCGTCGGCACTGTTTTGGATAGCTCATGCAGTCCTCGAGTTGGGAAATCTTTATGTATCAGGAACTGCTGTTTTTAAATCTTTTGGGCAGATACAAACTGATTATAATGTTCCACGCTCACAATTCTTTAGGTATCTGCAGCTCCGTACAGCGATTCAATCTCACCTGCGGAGGACAGGGTCAGGGGCATTGATATCGTCGTTCCCAATACACACCTGTTATCGGTTGGAGTGGAATCGGTGCCGTTGCCGGTACAGGATAAATGGAGGCTCCTAATTCCCTGTCTACAGGGAGAGGAGTGGGATGAGGTACTGGAGTCTCCAACTATGGTATCTCCGTCCATCAACAATAGATTGATACAATGCTATTTTATACATCAGGCATACTTAACTCCCACTCGCTTATTTACTATGGGCCAGCGCCGATCGTCGGAATGCCCACGATGCCATGGACCAGACGCAAACTTTCTGCACATGGTGTGGAATTGCCCGATCATATACACATATTGGCAGGAAGTGACTTCCCAGTTGTCCTCAATGGTGTTGATGCCTGTTCCATGCAACTCTCTGTTGTGCCTATTTGGAGTAATGGAGGACGGGATGGGAGATCACTACATAAGAATACTTCTTAGAGAGACATTGTTCCTGGCCAGGAAATTAATTGCCTTGAGGTGGATGGGGGGTTCAAATCCAACTGTGCGAGCCTGGATTAAACTGGTTAACTCGATAATTCCATATGAGCGGGTGGTATACTTTAATAGAGGACATCCGGAAAAATTCAGGAAAATTTGGGATATGTGGAACTCCTCCCCCGGCACATTCGAAGAAGCCTCAGGTTGATTACTGTTACAATAATAGATTCATACTCAGTATTGGATAATGAAGCGCATTCCAGTGGCATAGCTAGGCGGTATAGAATAGGAATAGTTATTGTTACTAATTTTTGTTTTCTTTAGGTTTAGAGACTACAGATTACATTGATTAAAATTGACTACATGCTATATATATATATAACAATAAAATAAGGGTCAGCGCTAGACCCAATGTTGCAATGGTTCTGCAGCTAATTTTTCTAGGCTAAAAACCCTTTAATGCCTAGAAATAAATTCATCTGTATAATATAGAATTACCTATATGTAAAAATTTGCGCTGAACCACAACAATACATTGAGGAATAATGTTTTATTTTGTTTTATTCTCCACTCACACCAAAAAAATATATATAGAACCTCTACTAAAACATCACATAACATAAAGGACAAATATACAAGTACTTGATTATAATTTAAAACTACTGAATATAAATCTCAAGAAAGGGTTTTATATGAACCTTTACAAAATACACAAAAGCCCATAATACAGATGAATAATAATTTATGTTACTACACCAGAGTCCTCAAATGTCACTTTGAGTCACGCACTTCACATAAGCTGCAGTTGTCTTTATAGGGTTAAATATTAACACCATATCTAGCGCATTACCGCTAGATGTGTCCAAAATGTAGCAGGCAATGAAAGTCTCTGCACTATATGTTTGTTTCTTCAGTGCAAGGCTCCAGCAGATTAAAGACAACTTTTGCGCTGTGGATTTTATAGTGTGCCTGAATACAAGTTTACAACGGGACACCGCAGATTCCTCCTTTGCAGGCTCCTGGATTCCTAGAAAGCAGATATCACTTGAGTGTTTAAATAACTTGAATACACAGGCTCCGGCAGATTAAAGGAATTTCTGCGCTGCCGGTTTTTAAATGTGCCTGATTGCAGGTCCACAGCAGGGCACTGTAAACTTCTCCTGTGCAGGCTCCTGGATTCCTAGAAAGCAGGCACCGCTTGATTAACAACCATGGGACTCCAGGGTATGAATGCCTTCCCGGGTAAGAAGTTTGAATGAAGGACACAGTCCACTTATTCTGCCACGGGTAAATTAACACTTTGACAGGTAGACAAGTCTCTGTATCGTGGGTTATTACTAAAGGTACCTGATCGCAGAATTTTCAGCGGGGGTGCAGTGGTTCCTCCCCTATGTAGGCTCCTGCGTTCCTGTAGTGGAGATACCGCCAAGGCTTTTAGTTTTCAGCAGAGCTCCAAGGTACAAAGTCCTTCTAGATTCTGAAGAATTGATTAGGGCATTCACTCTTTCCAGCAAAGTTAAACTTTGGTGGTTTGAATCCACACACAATCCGGCTGTTCCGCCGTAGAAAGAAAGTAGGTGCAAATGAGCTTGATCCGACGCGCGCGTTTCGGGGGCGTTACCGGTCCCCTTCCTCAAGGATAGCCCAACCACCACCTGTGACCCTATTTATACTCTGGTTCATTAAAATGCATTAGACTGAACCACAAGGACATACATTTAAATAGTATAAAAACATGGATTTAACTAATCAGTTATTTGCAACCTAAAAAATAACTACTCATTTAATAAATATAATACAATACACACATGAAATAATTTAGTTTAAAATTCTATTAATAAAGGTTAAAAAATATGTACATATATCTACCTATATTTATCTATAACATATACATCATACCAAAACGGAGACCCATTCTCTATTACTATTAGGAGGGAACCACAAAGATAGCCATAAATAACAATAATTATAAAAAATAAAAATCTATATATAAATTAAAAATATATTAAAAATTGTGTATATCAAAAAGGAATATTTATCCATAAAAAAGAGGGGAGGTTAGTTTAGGTAAGGGCATGAATGAATATAAATACAAAGGTGAAGACAAAGGTAATTATGAGGGGGAAGATTTTTTTATACATTATATATATTTTTATTATTATTATTAATTGAAAGCAAAAAGTTCAATATCATTGTTTAGTCCATTAGGTTTTAATGTATTAAGCTCAAAAATCCACTGGCTCTCAGCTGTGGACATTTTTTTAATAAAGTCTCCACCCCTCCAATCCTTTATAATTTTCTGAAGGCCCCATATTTTGGATCCCACTAAGGATCCTCCATGTTCCAATAGATAATGTTTGGACAGGGGGTGTTTGCTACATTTGTTTTTTATATTTCTAATGTGCTCCCTAATTCTTTTACATAGGGGTCTTATAGTCCTCCCAATATATCTTTTTTGGCACGGACATTGAATGCAGTAGATCACTCCCTTTGTTTGGCAAGTGATTAGATCCCTAATAATAATTTCTTCCTGCCCTTTAAAAAAACTTTTCCTGGTTTCACTTTTTATATTCGTACAAACAATACATTTTTTACATGGAAAAAAACCTTTCGTACTGCCAATATTGCCTTTAATCTGTCGATTGGCCATACTTTTCTGTATACTGGGTGCAACTTAATTCCCTATATTATTTGCTTTTCTATAGGTAAATTTAGGTACAGTAGGGATGAGGTCCCCTATAACTTTATCATCTTTAAGTAGATTCCAATATTTTTTTATAATGTTTTTTAAGATTTTTGCCTGCCCCGTATATTGCAGTATTATGGGTACATTAAAGTCATCCAATTTATTTTATTCTATTGGTTCAATGATCTTTTCTTGTAGTAACCTATTCCTTGAAATCTGTTTGGTCTGTTGATAGACATCTTCCAAAAACCCTTCTTTATAGCCTTTTTCCAAAAACTTTTTGGCTAAATTCACTGCCTCTATTTTGAAATCTTCTGTTTTGCTACAATTTCTATAGGCCCTAATATATTGACTCTTTGGAACGTTTAGAAGCCAAGTAGGTAGATGGCAGCTGGTTAAGGAAATATAGCTATTGCTATCAGTTGGCTTATGATACGTTTTAGTTTCAATTCTGCCATCTTCAATGAAAATATTCAAATCAAGGAATTGAATCATTTCTTTACTAGTGGCAGCAGTAAACTGTAAATGGAAATCATTCTTATTCAAACCCTCCAAAAATTCAATAAGGGAGCTTTCACTGCCTGACCAAATAAACAAAATATCGTCGATGAAGTGACGCCAAAGGACCAGGTTTTCCCGAATCACGCCACCAGAGTATATGGTAGACTCCTCCCACTTACCCATATACAAGTTAGCGTAACTTGGTGCGAACCTTGTCCCCATGGCTGTGCCCCACCGCTGTAAGTAATAATTTGCGCCATTACGAAAAAAATTATGATATAAGTATAAATTGGATGCATTCCCCCAAAAATATTACTTGCTTTTGTGAAAAAAGTCCTGATTTTTCTAAAAAATATTTAGAGGCATCACACCCCTTTTCATGTTCTATAGTTGTATATAATGACGTAACGTCGATTGAACCAAATATAAAATTATCCTCCCATTTTATTTCCTGTAAGAGTTGCAGGACCTGAGTGCTGTCTTTCAAATAGGCTGGCAGTAATGGGACACATTTCTGAAGATGGATATCTATAAATTTAGAGAGATTGGCTGTTAAACATCCAATCCCCGATATGATGGGGCGTCCCGGTGGATTCTGTAATGTTTTGTGAATCTTGGGTATATGATAAAATACTGCCAGCCTAGGTGATTGATTCATTATAAACTGAGCCTCATTTTTGTTCAAAATTCCTTGTTCACAACCCTTTTTAACCAGATTATTTAATTCTTCCTTAAAAAGCAATGTAGGGTCGGATTTCAAAATCTCGTACGTACTACTATCGCCCAAGAGTCGTGCTGTCTCCCTTTCATAATCAACCAAATCCATAATCACTATACCTCCACCTTTATCAGCAGGACGTATAGTGATTTCTTTGTTCTCTTGTAGTTGTTTGATCGCAAGTTTTTCCTTTTGTGTTAAATTATTATATATACCATTTTTTGTAGGTTTTTTAATCTGTCTGATACCATTAACAACACATTTTTGAAAGGTCAGCAGTGAGTCTGAATATTCATTAAGTGGGTGAAAATTTGATTTACATTTGAGATCAGTATTCCTCCCTTCAACTAAAACTGATGTATTGGAGGTATTGTTTACTTGTTTCATTTGGTGGAACAGTCGACGTATCTATAGAGTCAACCAATAGATTTTGGGTTAAAAGATCCACAGAGGTTTCATGTATTGAAAAATTCTCCTCTTCAACTACCGATCCCCTTTCCGGGGTACATTCAACCTCATCAATTATATTTCAAGTTGACTACTATCCATTGAACTCCTTCTATCACTCCTAAGGGGGATATTGAAATTTCCCTTATTGGAGTACATTGACAGACCTAAATCTCTCCCATATTTTTTCTCCTTTTTGTCAATAATTTCTTTTTCCTTTATCTGTATACGTTTTAAAATATTTTTTGATAAATTAGTAATCTCAAAATTATTTTTAAATGGTTTGATTTCCTCAAACAATTAAAGGATCTGGTTTTTGCTGCTCATTAATTGTTTCTTTCATTTATCTATAATGAACTGGACTGCTTTCCTAGAAAAATCTTTGAACAGGTCCTCCCATTCCACTAGGGTCTGTCGGTCCCCAATGTCTCCTGAGAGAGCCTTGGAGACCACCAGACCCCTTGGAATAATATCAGCCTCCAAGTACCTTTCCAGGGTAGCTACTTCCCATAAATCACGCATTTCTTTTAAAAGCAGCTGCTCCAAGTCCCTCAGTTTTTTCTTAATACCTGGAATATTACTAGCATCTTCATTACCTACATCAGAGCTTTCTGAGTAGCCAAAAAACCTTTGAACCTTAATAATCCTATCCTTGCGGTTTTCCCATAGGTCTCCCATTGTTTTATGTTATTTTATCACTAGAGATTTCCCTACCTAAAAGTTGCAATTAATCAATCAATAGCAGTGGAGAACAAACATAGCTAGGCGGTATAGAATAGGAATAGTTATTGTTACTAATTTTCGTTTTCTTTAGGTTTAGAGACTACAGATTACATTGATTAAAATTGACTACATGCTATATATATATATATATATATATATATATATATATATATATATATATATCAGTATGTACTAGCAGGATCAGTGTTGTAGCAAGCAGTTGACAAGGTCGACAGAGGTGCAGATAGTGCTATGAAAATCTTATTACCTTATCCGTTAATGTTACTATTTGTTCATGCTATTGACAGACATTCCTGGAAAGTACTTGAGTAATGCTATGTGTGATTTATTCTGTACCACATGTTTTTGAAATGAATAAAACGAAGTTAAAAAAAAAAGTAAGGGGTCGAGCGCGATAGTACCCGCCCCCATCGCACATGCAATATCTTGTGATTGCTGCCATAGCGAACATTATCGCTACGGCTGCTTCACACGCACATACCTTGTCAGCGACGTCGCGGTGACTGCTGAACAATCCCTCCTTCAAGGGGGAGATGCGTTCGGCGTCACCGTGACATCACCGCGACGTCATGAAGCGGCCGGCCAATAGAAGCGGAGGGGCGGAGATGAGCGGGACATAACATCCCGCCCACCTCCTTCCTTCCGCATTGGCGGCGGGACGCAGGTAAGGAGAGGTTTGTCGGTCCTGCGGCTTCACACACAGCGATGTGTGGTTCTGCAGGAACGACAAACATCATCGTATGAGCAGCAGGGGCGACATTATGGAAATGAATGACGTGACACAGATCAGCGATTTTTGACTGTTTTACGCTCGTTCATCGTCGCTCCTAGGATTTACACATTGCGATGTCGCTACCTGCGCCGGATGTGCGTCACTAACGACGTGACCCCGACGATATATCAGTAGCGATGTCGCAACGTGTAAAGTACCCCTAACTGTAATGAATGGCAGATGGCTGAGATTGGGAGTTAGGAAGAAGAGGGAGGAGGAATGTTGGGTATTTTTGGGGGAGGGTTGCAATACTCTCCATATAGTGAATATAGACTAAATTACTTACCGGTAATGGGATTTTCCGGAGTCCATGACAGCACCCACTTGAGAGAGGGATCATCCCCTTCAGAACAGGAAACCTACAGATAAAAAAGGGCGGTCCCTCTCCCTCATCAGTTGGTTTTCAGAGCATGTGAGAGGAACCGCAGTGGATTTGTATGACACAAAAATAAAAGAACCAAGAAGGACCACATCCACCAAGGGGGTGAGTAAATTTATAAGGGTGGGGTGTGCGGGTGCTGTCGTGGCCTCCGAAAAATCTCATTACCAGTAAGTAATTTAGTCTTTTCCTATTACCACAACAGCACCCACTTGAGAGACTTTCAGAGATACCGCCACCTAGGGAGAGACCACTGCGTGTAGTACTGATCTTCCGAAAGTAAGGTCTGAAGCAGAGGGTAGGTCCAATTTATAGTGATTATAGAATGTGGAAGGTGAGGACCAAGTAGCAGCCTTACATATGTGAGTGATAGAGACATCCGCCTTCTCAGCCCAGGAAGATGCCAGTGCTTGAATAGAATGAGCTCGCACACTATGTGGCAATGGTTCTTCTTTAGCTGTATATGCCAGAGAAATTGCCTCCCTCACCCATCTTGCTAATGTGCTTCTTTTTGTCACCTGACACCCTTTCCTATGGCCTTGAAAGGATATGAACAAAGACCTAAGGTGTCTACAGGAAGCTGTTCTAGCAATGTACTCAAGTAAGACGTTACGGACATCCAAGGTATGGTACATATATTCCTTAGGTTTGACCGGATTAGGAAAAAAATGAAGGCAAAATAATCTCCTGACTTCTGTGAAAATGGGAAGCTACCTTAGGCAAGTAAGTAGGGTCTGTTTTAAGAATTTTGTCAGGAAAGACCTGTAGATACGGAGGATCAATGGATAGAGCCTGGATATTGCTAATGCGGCGAGCAGAGGTTAAGGCGACCAGCAGACAGGTTTTTAAGGAAATTAGTTTATCCAAAGCTGACTGCAGGGGCTCAAAGGGGGGCCCTGTCAGGGCGTCTAACACCAAATTGAGGTCCCAAGGGGGAGGATTGGGAATATGAACCAGCTGTCTGCGTTCACATGCCTTAACAAAATGCATGACCCATCGATTATCAGCTATGTTAGAATTGTAGAGGGCCCCTAGAGCTTTGAGTGTATTCAGGGAAAGACCCATGTCTCGACCAGATTGGAGAAACTTCAATATAGATGAGATAAGAACTACCTCTGGAGAGGAGTTAGGAGAAAATTCAAGAAATTTTCTCCAGACTCGACTATATTGTCTGGTCGTCACCGGTTTCGTACTGTGAAGAAGGGTATTAATCAGTTGTTGGGAAAAACCATGTGCGGCTAACAACTCCCTTTCAAAGTTCATGCCGTCAAGTTCAAGCCCTTGACGTGGGGATGATGGATAGGCCCTTGGGATAGTAGATTCGGTCTGGACGGGAGAACCCAGGGGTCTGTAACCGACATGCTCGCGAGAAGGGAGAACCAAGAACGCCTGGGCCAAAAGGGCGCTATCATAATGACCCTTGCCTGTTCTTCTCTGATTTTCCTGAGAACTACCGGAAGCAGAATCATCGGGGGAAAGGCATATGCTAGGCTGAAAGTCCAGGGTATCTGCAGGGCATCTACAACAGTCGGATTGTCTGTTTTGTTTAGAGAACAGAATTGCTCAATTTGTTTGTTTCTCTTGGTGGCAAACAAATCTATCACCGGACGGCCCCACCAGTGAACAATCTGAAGAAACACCTCAGTTCAATTTTCCATTCCCCTTGATGGAGAGTGTGGCAGCTCAGAAAATCTGCTCTGTCGTTGTCCACCCCTCGGATATGAAGGGCTGAGAAGGACAGAAGACTTTGCTCGGCGAGACTCAAAATCCTGGCAGCCGTTGTCACGAGAGAACCAGACCGTGTACCTTCCTGGTGGTTGATATAGGAAACTACTGTCTGGTTGTCGGAGAGGATTCGAACATGGGTCTGTTGTAGGAGAGGAAGGAACTGCACTAGCACCTGTTCGACCGCCAGTAGTTCCTTGAAGTTGGAGGAAGTGTGCCTTTCATGGTGAGACCAGAGACCTTGTGCTATAGTGTCCCCCAAGTGAGCCCCCCACCCCCAAGGGCTGGCATCTGTCGTCACTATATTGGTGAGATGAATGTGCCGCAGTTTTCCGGTGGTCAGGTTGGACTCTGTCATCCACCAAACAAGGGAATCCTGTGCTGCTCTGGTCAGTGTCAGACTGGACTTGACAGCGCAACGTAGAGTTTTTGCTGCCGACAAGACCTCCCATTGTAGAGTCCTGGTATGGAGTAGTGCCCAGAGAACTGCAGGGATACAGGACGTCATGGAGCCTAATAAGGACATGCCGTCCCTTAGGGATATGTACGGATAGACCTGCATGTGTAGAATTTTTCTCTGGATTTTTTCGTCTGGTAGAAAACAACGTTGTTGACAAGAGTCCAGTAACATGCCTAGAAAAGACTGAAAGGCGGTCGGGGTTAGCTTGGATTTTTTAGATTCAGAATCCATCCAAGTCATTGAAGGGTAAACATAGTGTGATTGAGGCGAGTTGTACATTCATCCGCCGTTTTACCCACTATCAGGAGATCGTCTAAATAAGAGATTATCAAGGTCTGACGTTCCCTTAAATGTGCTGTGACTTCTGCCATAATCTTTGTGAAAATTCGAGGAGCCAGTGAAACTCCGAAGGGCATTGCTACAAATTGAAAATGTCTTATTGATTTATTTATCAAGACAGCTACCCTTAAATATTGTTGATGATGTGGGTGGACAGGAATGTGATAGTACGCATCTTTTAAGTCTAAGACTGACATGTAATAATTGGGGAAAAGGAGTTTTGTGACTGACTGACTGACTGGATTGATTCCATCTTAAATGGTCGATATTTTAAGAAGAGGATCAGTTTTTTCAGATTGATTATTGTTCTGTAAGAGCCATCTGGCTTTGTAACCAGAAAAAGAGGAGAGTAGAAACCTTGGCCCCGTTGATGGGCAGGGACCTCAACTAGGACCCGTTTTGTAACGAGAGTGAGGACTTCAGTCACAAAACCAGTATGTTGTTCTGACGTTTTCCTAGTAGGGGTTAAAACAAAGGATTGTGGAGGTATGGAAGTAAATTCTAAATGAAGACCTTCAAAGATGACATTGATGATGAAGGAGCTACATATAATGGTCTTCCAGATGGTACTGTAGAAGCGGAGTCTACCTCCCACAGGGAGGTCAATGTTACTGTTTATGTTGTTTTCTCCTGAATGATGCGCCACCAAACAAGGAACCCTTGGAACCTGACGTGCGAGGGTCATATTTTTCCCGGCGCTCTGACCTGTTGGGCTGTAATTGACACTTTTTGTAGGATTTCCTACAGGTAGGAAAGTATGTGTTAGGGAACGCCTTCTTATTATCCCCAGCTTTAGTGAGAATGTCGTCTAACTCAGGCCCAAAAACTCACCCTGACAAGGCAGTGTGCACAAGTTTGTCTTTGAAGACGTGTCCCCCTTCCATGATTTTAACCACAGTGCGCGTCGAGCAGCATTAGAAGATCCCGCAGATCGGGCCGCCAAACGTACGGAATCAGCAGAGGCGTCAGCAAGGTAGACCGCTGCGTCCTTCAGGAGTGGGATGGACAAGAGTAACTTTTCTCTAGAAGAACCAGATTTAATTTGCTTTTCTAACTGGTCTACCCATATTGACAGTGACCTAGCCGTGCAAGTTGCAGAAATGGCAGGCTTTAGTGCTGCGGCCGAGGCTTCCCAGGTTCTTCTCAGGTAAGTATCAGATTTCCTGTCAAGGGCATCCTTCAGGAAACCCATATCTTTAAATGGAAGTGCTGATTTCTTAGAAGATTTTGCAACTGCCACATCCACTTTAGGCACTTTACACCATTGAGAGAGGTCATCATCATCATCAAAGGAATATCGTGTTTTAGAAGAGGATGGAAGAAAGCCCCTATTATCCTGCTTCTGCCACTCCTTCCTGATTAGGGCTTTAATCGTATCGTTCACTGGGAAAGATTTACATTTCTTTTGAGATAATCCTGAGAAATTAGTATCCTCAGTGGACTTAGTAGGTTTGGTATCCTGAATCCCCATGGTGGAGCGAACAGCCCTGACAAGGCCATCCATCCCCTCCAGAGGAAAGCACGATTTCCCTGCTTCATCTGAGGAGGAAGAACTATCAGAGGAAGAAACGTTCGACCTGGTTTCCGAACTAAGGGCTGAGGATGAATCGGGGCAAGTAATTTGTTTCCTATGTTTTTTTGACCCCTTTAACGATTTTAAAGATGACTGAACTTTGGTGTGGATAAGTTCCCTAAGATCTGCCACTGGGGATAGGATGTAGGGGCTTCTTCCCATACAGTCTGCTTGATACAGGGCTACCAAAGTCTTTTTTTATAAGAACTGGGTAATTTTCAGGCACACAAGGGCCATTCTTTATTTTTCTGCTCGGCAGAAAACTTCCTATGTACCTAAACACAGTTATAGACAAGAAGGGGGACATTAGCTATTGGAGTACTTTCACGAAGATCACTCACCCATAGCAAGAAAGACGGATACCGAAGCTAGAGACAGAGACGAGGTGATTGTCTGGCCGACTCTAGAGGGTTGAGAACCGAGATTTTCATGATCCTCCTTCCTCTTGCGACCTGTAGTAATACCTCTGGAGTGACTATCTGCACTGCTGCTCTTTCGCTTGGATGGAGCTTGGGATGGTTCCCGAGTAGTATCCCGGGATGCGGGTGATTGCGGGCTGTCCATAGCTGGAGAGGGTCGGAGTAAGCACCACTCTGTCAGGGTTCAACTTCATTTTTAAGATGGAGGATGCCAATCCCCCTCCAGCGTCTCTTCCTCTGGATCAGATACCCCGGAAGTGCTCACAAGCACTTCCAAGTTACAGCTGCGGTGGCCAACCAGCGTGCAGGCGCGCAGCCAGGCACATCCGGGTCACCCTGCCCGCGCGTGCACGGCCGTGTGCAACCCGGAAGTGTCAGTACAGACACACGTGCGACGCAGTAGGGAGAGCACCTTGCCCGACCGCGCTATCTCAAGAAGTCACCGGGTAGCCATGAGGGAAGCAGCACTTACCCTCCCGCAGACGTGGTTCCCCTGGCGGCCTCACCCGGACCAGAGACAACCAATGCAGGAACACTAGGAGGGCGAAGTCCACCACAGGAGCTCCACCGACCGTGCCTCCAAACCCAGAGCTCTGCCATTCCCGCAGACACCGCACGTACACTACTGGAGCCCAGGTACCTATAGGTTCCGATCCATCAGAACAGGAAACCAACTGATGAGGGAGAGGGACCGCCCTTTTTTATCTGTAGGTTTCCCGTCCTGAAGGGGCGGACCCCTCTCTCAAGTGGGTGCTGTCGTGGCGATAGGAAAATAAAAATATAACATTGTGAAATGTTCGATGCACATGGAATATTGCTTTATTTAATTTTTAGAAAACAGACGTCTATTAGTAACTGCATGTATGATTCTAATGTAACTTCTAACGTGCTTTCCGTTCGTTTACTTTTACTGTCACGTTTGTGTTTTCTTGTTGAATTTGTCAAATTTATATTTTCTCCACATGTGAATTTTTTTTCCAATATATATTTTATTTCAATTTTTCACAAAACAATCGATACATATCACAATCGAAGTAACACTACGATAATATTAACAACCACCACAAAGCAAAATAAGGAAAAAGGAAAAGAAAAAAAAGATGAAAAAAAAGAAAGGGGGAAGGGGAAGACACCAATTCGGTCTATTCTATAGGTAGGAGTCAATAATACAAATACATCAAAATCCCGTGGGACAAATAGTATGTAATGAAAATTCCCCAATTTTTCGGAATTCGCTTTCTTCTCTCTACATTATGGCCAAGTGTAAACTCATAATGAAAATGAGGATTAATTTTCCTGACAAGCTCCTCAACCGAGGGAACTGAAGGGAGTTTCCACTTTATAGCCTGACATCGTCTGGCCGAGGTAAGTATATCAGCAATAACAGGTTTCACATTTTAGGGGAAGTTATCAAGTCCTACATTCAGGATTGCCAGTGGATCATCCATAATTACACGAACACCAGTTACAGATGAAATTAGAACAAACACCTGCTCCCAAAATACCATAACTTTAGGACAGGACCACCATACATGCCCCAGCGTGCCTTTCTGAAGACAGGCTGTCCAACAGAATGGGGAGTAATCAGGGATCATCAGAGCCATTTTGCGTGAAAACAGATACCACCTTGTATGAATTTATATAATTTGTTCTAGGTGATTTATACAAGCGGAGGTCCTATAAGTCTATTCCGAGGCGGCCCACCATTGTTGAGGGAAGAATGTTTTCAGCTCTTGCTCCCATTTTATCACGTATGACAACTTCAGATCTTCCAATGGGGAGCTTAAAAAACTATATAACATTGAGACCCCTTTAATATTATATTCCTCTTTTGAAAAAGTCTATGTAGATCGAGAGGAGGTGAATTGTACCCAATATCAGGTCCTGTACTAAGATGTCTCACTTGGAGGTATTGATAAATACAGCTTCAATGTAATCAAAATTTCTCAACCATCTCCGAAAAGGACGTTAACTGAGACTCTCTATAAATAGCTGCAAATTTAGAAATGCCACTCTCTTCCCAATTAGCAAGGCTTAAATAAGGGATACGGGTTTCTAAGAATGTAATAGAAATATCCAATAAAAAAAAGAGTGATTCCCTTCACCCCACCTTTTCCACCAATACCAAGGAGAGGAGATAGTGGGGAAGTCAAAAATTGCATCAGATGTTTAATTACCTCTACTTCAAAAGGCTTCAAGTAACCCATGTGAATTGTTCTTAGAGGTCAACAAATTATAATTTTCAAGTAAAACAGTTCTGACCTTCTAGGTATGATAATGACTTCTACACTTTTAAGATTTGTGATGTTTAAAAAGAATCCATTTGTGTGCAAAATATTTCCCTCATTCTACCCATGTCAAGGGTTTCTCCCCTGTGTGAATTCTTTTGTGTCTTGCAAGACTTGATGTTTGTGTAAAACGTCTCCCACACTCTGAACATGAAAAAGGCTTCTCCCCTGTGTGAGTTCTCTGATGTCTAACAAAAGCTGATTGATCTGCAAAACATTTCCCACATTCTGAACATGAAAAAGGCTTCTCCCCTGTGTGAGTTCTCTGATGTTTAACAAGACCTGATTGATTTGCAAAACATTTCCCACATTCTGAACATGAAAAAGGCTTCTCCCCTTTGTGAATTGTCTGGTGTGTAAGAAAATTTGATTTTCGGTTAAAATATCTCCCACATTCTGAACATGAAAAAAGCTTCTCCCCTGTGTGAGTTCTCTGATGTCTAACAAGACCTGATTGATTTGCAAAACATTTCCTACATTCTGAACATGAAAAAGGCTTCTCCCCTGTGTGAGCTTTCTGATGTCTAACAAGATCTGATTGATATGCAAAATATTTCCCACATTCTGAACATGGAAAAGGCTTCTCCCCTGTGTGAATTGTCTGGTGTGTAAGAAGTTTTGATTTTAGGTTAAAATATATCCCACATTCTGAACATGAAAAAGGCTTCTCCCCTGTGTGAATTCTTTGGTGACTTGCAAGGCTTGATGTTTGGGTAAAACTTCTCCCACATTCTGAACATGAAAAAGGCTTCTC
Organism: Anomaloglossus baeobatrachus; assembly: GCF_048569485.1. Classification (NCBI taxonomy): domain Eukaryota; kingdom Metazoa; phylum Chordata; class Amphibia; order Anura; family Aromobatidae; genus Anomaloglossus; species Anomaloglossus baeobatrachus. The sequence goes on along the minus strand of NW_027441924.1, from coordinate 118,966 downwards.
CCCTGTGTGAGTTCTCTGATGTTTAACAAAACATGATTGATCTGCAAAACATTTCCTGCATTCTGAACATGAAAAAGGCTTCTCCCCTGTGTGAGTTCTCTGATGTGTAACAAGAGTTGTTTTATGTGCAAAACATTTCCCACATTCTGAACATAAATATGGTTTCTCCCCTGTGTGAGTTCTCTGATGTGTAACAAAATGTGATTTATTGCCAAAACATTTCCCACATTCTAAACATGCAAATGGTTTTTCCCCTGTGTGAGTTATCTGGTAACTAACAGATTCTGAAGAAATTCTTTTCTCCTCTGTGTCATTTTTGTTATTAATTTTTTGATATTCTGAAGTTGAAAATGGCTTATTTGCTGTAAGAGCACTTTTATTTTTAATGCTGCTTTTGGGACATTTATATTTCTTAATAGTCTGTGATGAATCAGAAGGTAGGACTTGTTTAATAAAATCAGATAATAAATCTTTGCTGTAAAGGGAAGATGATATATCTGGAATAGAGTCATTCACTTCAGTTATATCTTGTATGATATCAAGGTCATCTGATTTAAAAATTGAAGATGTCAGTTGTGCCTCTAATCTCCTGGTACAGTCATCTGTCAAGAATAAAAGTTATCTTCAATAATATATACAAATTTAAAGATATATTTTATAAAATAGGTTGTAATGCTGTTACCAGCGTCCCCGCACTGTCCTGCACCTTTTCCCAGGGTAGGTCTCCTAGGACTGCGCTTAGCTCACGCTCATATATTCTTAAAGGGCCAGCGTGCACCTAACCCGGAAGTTCCTCCCAACCTATGGTTAAGAGGTAATAGGTATTTAAGGCATCCTCCCCCTATGGGACGTGCTTGGGCAATGTGGTCTATCCTTAGAGATGCGTTGATAGTTGTCAGTTACCGTGCTGCTTGCTGAGTCGTATGCTGTGTGTGTTAACACGTGTTTGTTTCCTAGCATCCACTCTAGATGCTGCATCTATCTATACCAGCTGTGTCTGCCATACCTCCTGCATCTATCTATACCAGCTCTGCATACTATATCTGCTGCACCTGCTTACACCAGCCATCCCGTCTGCACCCGACCACATCTGTGACTGTCAGTATCCAATCGTAGAACCCTGCGGTCAGCCAACACAGTACAAAGACTCTTTGGCATAGCATCTGGTGGCTACCTCTCAGCACAGGCCTATTCTCACCATTAGAGGCTGAACATGTGAACTTATAATGAACATGGTAAATAAAAAACAATCGTGTAATTGCACTTTTTTTTGCAATTTCACTGCACTTGGAATTTTTTCCCCATTTTTCAGTACACCATCTGATAAAATGAATAGTGTAGTTCAAAAGTACAACTCTTCAGGCAAAAAAAAAATCCCTGATATGTCTATGTTGACGGAAAAATAAAAAAGCTATGCTTCTTGGAAGTTAAAGGGTGAAAAACTAAAATTCCCCAGGGGTGAAGGTGTTAAATTTTAGAAATCCTGTGGGTGGGCTGCCCGGCCTCCATGTACCCACTGTGGGGTAATTCTAACCTCCCTCATATGTTACAGTTACCCTGTGCTGAACTCTGGATATAAACGCCCCTATCAGCACATTCATCAGAAGGGAGAGAAGGAAGATCTATCAATAAGAGGCCGAGATTCTAGGAATATGCAGTCATTGCTCTCAGTGGGAGAAACAATAAGAATTTTGTTATTATGATGCTTATTAATGGAGAACAAAAATAAAATAAATGATGTTACAAAGCAAGCTTTCCAGATACTGAGGTCTCTTCATCAACTACAAGATTATTATTTTGTTTCTCCCACTGAGAGCAATCAATCTTTATTCAACGGGAGAACACGGCACCAAACTAAGAATCTAGGAGGTCAGCAACATCATTACCCTCAGTTTTCTCTTAGGGGTCCACCATACAGATTAGATTCTTCTTCCCATGATTTTCTAAGTTGTCTGCACATTCTACGTACACTGTCATTTTGCTTTACAGATTAGAGATCTGGGCAGCTAAGGGTCAATGTTTTCTAATTTCAGGTGATAGGATGGATCCTACCTGTAAGATATGGCTGATACAGATCTCACTACAACAGAAGAACGTCCAATGCCCAAAATAATGGGGACAGTTTTGGGTGGAGGAGCATGTGGTGGTCTAGCAGAAGAATGGTGACCATTTGATATGGCCGGACTACAACCCTGATAAAGCAGCCACAGCCGGTGACGGAGAAGAATCTGTGACTTCTCTGCATTTAGTGGTCACTACTCACCTGGGCGGTTATCTGTAGGAACCTCCTCTTTACTCCGCTCATCACCCCTCACATATGTCTCTGTAGTATTAATATGGGGCAGATCTTCCCCCTGAAACAAATATTGTAAAAGTCACAGACAGATGGAGAAGTCACATCTATGATCAGCTCTAATCCTGCCATCTCCACCGCTCTCATTACACAAGTATAAACCATATAATACTGGAGGATAAAACAAGACTGAGCACAAGACCTTCACAGCCGTCTACACATCATAGGGAGATTTCATGGCTCCTTCTCTCCATCTACCTGATGATCCTGAGGAACATCGGGGTCTTCTTGTTTACAGTCCTGTGGGAGAAGAGGACGGGGACTTCTCTCTGGTGTTGTCCTCTTACTGGATAGAACTGGAGGAGACACATATAGGGACTGAATTCATTCCTTACATACAGATAATTATAGGCCGTGTGTATTTTGTTCTGTCTATTACCTGGTGATGCGAGGGGCTGGGGATCCTCCATCATGACGTCCTTGTACAGATCTTTGTGTCCTTCTAAATACTCCCACTCCTCCATGGAGAAATAGACGGTGACGTCCTGACACCTTATAGGCACCTGACACATACAATGATACCGTCACCCCCGATCCCTTCATAGCATTACTGTATAATGTCCCGGCATTCCCAGCAGTGTCACCTCTCCAGTCAGCAGCTCAATCATCTTGTAGGTGAGTTCTAGGATCTTCTGGTCATTGATGTCCTCATGTATCGGGGGGTGAGGTGGAGGCCCCGTGATTGGGCTCAGGGGTCTTCCCCATCCCTCAGACACAGGGGCCTGACAGCGCTCACTAGAGGTCTTCTTCACTACTGTGTAATCCTGGTTATGGAGAGACACAGTAAGAAATCTCACTCCAGACATTTCCAGAGTCCTCACCTCTCCAGTTCTGTCCATCTGTTATTCCCATAGATAAGAATGATGTAATGTGACGTCATCAGAATCTCTCACCTCTCCAGTAAGCCGGAAGAGGATCTCTAGGGTGAGGTGTAATATCCTCTCCGCCATCTTGTCCCTGTCCATATCCATCCTTCACGGGGCAATCAGGAAAATTCTCTTATATAGAAGATCTCCACTGAGAGGATCCGATATTATAAGGCCCTGAATGGGAAAGAGATGAGCAGATATGTAAAATTAATGGAGATAAGTGATATAAATGAATAAATATTATTATTATTATTATTATAATAAGGGAAGTGAGATATCATTTGGGTAGGGAAAAAAATTCAACATGAAATGTGATATGTAAGTAGTAAAACCGACCGATAAAAGTAGTACATAACCATATTTTTCGGACTATAAGACACACCGGACCATAAGACGCACGCTGGTTTTAGGAGGAAAATAGGAAAATAAAAGTTCAAGCAAAAAATTTGGTCATGACACACTTATGGGGCGAGGATCTGCTGCTGACACTGTTATGGGGCAATGTCTTGCTCATATACTCCCCATATACTCCCGATGCTGCTCATATACTCCCCATCCTGCTTATATACTCCCCAAGCTGCTCATATACTCCCCATGCTGCTCATAAACTCCCCATGCTGCTCATATACTCCCCATGCTGCTCATATACTCCCCATGCTGCTCATATACTCCCCATGCTGCTCATATACTCCCCATGCTGCTCATATACTCCCCATGCTGCTCATATACTCCCATCCTGCTCATATACTCCCCAAGCTGCACATATACTCCCCATGCTGCTCATATACTCCCCAAGCTGCTCATATACTTCCCCATGCTGCTCATATACTCCCCATGCTGCTCATAAACTCCCCATGCTGCTCATATACTCCCCATGCTGCTCATATACTCCCCATGCTGCTCATATACTCCCCATGCTGCTCATATACTCCCCATGCTGCTCATATACTCCCCATGCTGCTCATATACTCCCATCCTGCTCATATACTCCCCAAGCTGCACATATACTCCCCATGCTGCTCATATACTCCCCAAGCTGCTCATATACTTCCCCATGCTGCTCATATACTCCCCATGCTGCTCATATACTCCCCATGCTGCTCATATACCCCCCAGCCTGCTCATATACTCCCCAGCCTGCTTGTCATGGTTCACCTCCCTGTCCACATGGCTAGGGGGCGGAGCCTTCTCTCGAGCCTCACTTCCAGACCCTGGATGCCTTCAAAGCTGGCATTTTCAGTGAATCAGTGCCGACTATAAGCTTAGCACTGCTTTGCCTGTGATTGCTGGTCCTGTGAGTGATATCCTGATCTGTCTGTTCCTGTGCCCCCGTGCCCTTGTCTGTGTTCTGTCCCCTGGTCATCCCTCCTGTCCTCTGTCCCCTCTCCTATTTCCCCACTCGGTTGCTTCCTACGGTACTGACCTTGGCCTGACTTTGACTCCGCTTTTGCTCGTCCCTCCGGTCATGCTTCTGCCCGTACGGTGTTTGACCCAGCCTGTGTGACTATTCCTTGCATGCTCTGCAGCTCTGCTTCTCAGCTGTGTTTTGAGGTAATGCATGAGAACGCTGTGAATTCACTTCCTGGTTCTCATTGCTCTGTGTAGTGTATTGTGCTACAGAGCTCTGGCTCCCCCTGGTGGCAGCATTACAGTATAGCCGGCCTCTATAGGCTTTATCTCCCATAGGGAAAAAAAAAAATGACATTTATTTCTTGGTAGTGGGATCCAACTTTACAGCATAAAAAACTGTAATGGATCCACTCAGTACCTTATGCGAGAAAGTAGCCAACCTTACGCAGCTGGTGCAGGATTTGGCTGCAGAGCATTGCACCCTGGTAGCTTCACACAATATGCTGCAGAGTGAGGTCTCCGCTTCTGCGAGGGCCACCTCAGTGGCAGCTACCTCACAAACCGTAGGACAGCATAGTCCCACTGATGTCCAACTGACCTCCCCCGAACCCACGGTGATGCTCCCCGATAAATTCTCGGGGGAGAAAAACCTATTTCGGACATTTAGGGAGAGTTGCAGGCTTCTCTTCACTCTCCGGCCTCGGTCCTCGGGAAATGAGACCCAGCGGGTGGGGATCATCATGTCATTACTTAGAGGGGGTTCCCAGACCTGGGCGTTTTCCCTACCCCCTTCGGCCCCGGAACGGCATTCGGTTGACCTCTTCTTTGACTCCCTCGGGGTGATATATGACGAACCAGACCGTGTACGGGTAGCTGAGGACAGGATCATGTGTCTCACTCAGGAAAATCACACTGCTGAGCTATATTGTTCAGAGTTTCGGCAGTGGTCCACTGAGGTACGATGGAATGATTCTGCACTCAGGTGCCAATTCCGGAGAGGTCTTTCGGACTCCCTGAAAGACGCTTTGGCTCTGCACCCTCCTCCCAGCACCTTGGATGATGCGATGACGGAGGACGTTCGTATGGACCGCAGATTACGGGAAAGAAGGGGCACCATGCGTGAGATTCCGCCCCCTCTACCCAGGGCACCTTCTTTGCTGGCTATGGAACAGATGGAAGTTGGAGCCATCAGTCCAGATGGGAAGGAGAGGAGAAGACGCCGGGATCTCAAGCTGTGCTTCTATTGTGGACACCATGGACACTGAAGGAAAGACTGCCCGGCTTGCCCCTCCGCTAAACAGTCGTCGGGAAACTTCTAAGTCTGGGTAATGGTCGAGGAGGTTGCCCAGACTATCAGGTACCTTTCCTCTCCTCCAATAAGATACTTCTGAATGTCGACCTCCGGGTCAAGGAGTCGGTCTGGTCTGCTACTGCCTTTGTTGACTGTGGGTCCGCTATGAACTTCATTGACTCGGAGTTGGTCCAAAGATTAGAGTTAGAGACAGTGAGGTTAGAAGGACCCATTCAACTCCTGGCAATTGATAAAACACCGCTGCCTCAAAACCTCATTCGGTTTGCTACAGAAAAATTTGCTCTTGTGATCGGGTCTCTGCATTCTGAAACTATTTCTTGTTTTGTAATGGCCAATCTCCCTGCTGGATTAGTGTTGGGGTATCCATGGTTGATGTTACATAATCCCGGTATTGATTGGGAGTGTCGTACCATAGTCAAATGGAGTCCTGCTTGTCATAAAAGGTGTTTACAATCTGTACCTGTCAAAAGGAAAGAAAGCCAGGCACTGCAAGCCCAGGTGTGTACTCACTGGTTGTGGTTTTCACGTGGAACGCGGACCTCCAGCCGATCTCTGTGGTGCTCTGCCAACAGGTGAGAATCCAAAAAAGAACTTCAAAAAAGAAGGAATGGCGGCAACTCACTGGTCGATATGAACTGGCAAGTTTATTGCACAAACCGCAACATAATTACAGCAAACACAGGGAGGCGGGGGGGGGAGTGCAGGAGCGCCGGACGACGGCCGTTTTGCACCACACGGGTGCTTCCACAGGTCGGGAAACAAAATTACTGTGAAAAACACGTATCCGCTTCCACTCATCCCTGATCTCTACAACCAACTCTCTGAAGCCCGGTGGTTTACCAAACTAGAGGAACTATGATGTAGGTAACCGTGAATTATTGGCAGTAAAATTGGCATTTGAAGAATGGAGGCATTTTTTGGAGGGTGCTGTTCACCGTATTACTGTCATCACCGATCATAAAAACCTCGCGTATATTGAGTCCGCCAAGAGATTGACGCCTCGACAAGCGAGGTGGGCTCTTTTTTTTTTTTTCTAGATTCCATTTTTGTATTACTTTTCGTCCGGGGTCTAAAAACGTGAGGGCAGATGCACTGTCCCGTAGTTTGGACCCGGTGTCACCTCCAGAGCCTCCTTCCTCCATTCTTCCGCGAGGGGTGGTGGTCGCTGCCTTGTCATCCGAGTTGGAGGCTGAGGTCAGGGAGGCCCAGTCCTCAGCGCTATCTTCCGCTCCAGATACTAAACTGTTTGTCCCTTTGCACCTCCGGTTACGGGTATTTCAAGAGTTCCATGAGTCCGTACTCAGCGGCCATCCTGGAATTACAGCCACTCTCAGGGCTGTTGCTCGACTGTTTTGGTGGCCATCTCTTCACTCAGATGTTGCTCGGTTTGTGTCTACCTGTGCTACATGTGCCCGTGCTAAGGTATGTCGTAACCGGCCGGCCGGGGAACTGATTCCATTACCTGTTCCTGAAAGACCATGGACCCACTTGTCCATGGATTTCATTACGGACCTCCCTGTCTCAAATGGTATGACTGTGATCTGGGTGGTGGTGGATCGTTTTAGTAAACAGGCACATTTTGTTCCCCTCTCCGGTCTACCTAATGCTGCGGCCCTTGCCAACCACTTTATTGACCAGGTGGTTCGGTTACATGGGTTGCCCCTGAATATTGTGTCTGACAGGGGGGTACAATTCATTTCTCGGTTTTGGAGGGCCTTGTGCAGGCGGTTGGGACTTGAGTTGTCCTTCTCGTCCGCCTATCATCCCGAGTCCAATGGGCAGACAGAAAGGACGAATCAGACCCTTGAGCAAATCCTGCGGTGCTTGGTTTCTGCTCAGCAGGAGGATTGGTGTATGTTTTTGCCCCTTGTGGAGTTTGCATTCAATAGCAGAGTCCATCAGTCTACAGGAACTTCTCCCTTCTTCTGTAATTACGGGTTTCACCCTCACTTCGGGACCTTCTCTAGAGTGGATTCGGGGTGTCCAGGGGCCGAGTCCGTCGTTCAGCATCTGGGGAAGGTGTGGAAGGAGGTACAACGGTGCATCGAGACGGCTCAACAGTCCCAGAAACGCCAAGCGGACAAACGCCGTTCTCTGGGACCCCCCTTTCGGGTGGGGGACAAAGTGTGGCTGTCCACTCGGAATATTAGGCTTAGGGTTCCATCTGCTAAGTTGGGTCCTAAGTTTATAGGTCCCTATGAGATCATCGAAGTGATCAACCCGGTGGCCTTTCGGTTGCAACTGCCCCAGACCTTGCGTATTCCTAACGTATTTCATACCTCCTTGCTTAAGCCATTTGTTCCATCGGTGGTGGGTTCTCAAACTCCTCCAGCTCCGATATTGTTGGACGGTAAGGAGGAGTACGAGATCCAGCGTATTATCGATTCTCGTTGGGTTCGTCGTTCCCTCCAGTATCTGATCCATTGGAAGGGTTACGGTCCGGAGGACAGGTCATGGGTGCCGGCTCGATCCGTTTGGGCCGATCGGTTAATTGCGGCTTTCCACCGGAAGTATCCTGGGAAGCCTGGGGGTCCGGTGGCCCCTTCTTGAGGAGGGGGTACTGTCATGGTTCGCCTCCCTGTCCACATGGCTAGGGGGCGGAGCCTTCTCTCGAGCCTCACTTCCAGACCCTGGATGCCTTAAAAGCTGGCATTTCCAGTGAATCAGTGTCGGCTATAAGCTTAGCACTGCTTTGCCTGTGATTGCTGGTCCTGTGAGTGATATCCTGATCTGTCTGTTCCTGTGCCCCCGTACCCTTGTCTGTGTTCTGTCCCCTGGTCATCCCTCCTGTCCTCTGTCTCCTCTCCTATTTCCCCACTCGGTTGCTTCCTACGGTACTGACCTTGGCCTGACTTTGACTCCGCTTTTGCTCGTCCCTCCGGTCCTGCTTCTGCCCGTACGGTGTTTGACCCAGCCTGTGTGACTATTCCTTGCATGCTCTGGAGCTCTGCTTCTCAGCTGTGCTTTGAGGTAATGCATGAGAACGCTGTGAATTCACTTCCTGGTTCTCATTGCTCTGTGTAGTGTATTATGCTACAGAGCTCTGGCTCCCCCTGGTGGCAGCATTACACTGCTCATATACTCCCCATGCTGCTTATATACTCTCCATGCTGCTCATATACTCCCCATGCTGCTCATATACTCCCCAGCCTGCTCATATACTCCCCAGCCTGCTCATATACTCCCCATGCTGCTCATATACCCCCCAGCCTGCTCATATACCCCCCAGCCTGCTCATATACCCCCCAGCCTGCTCATATACTCCCTAGCCTGCTCATATACTCCCCATGCTGCTCATAATCTCCCCATGCTGCTCATATACTCCCTATCCTGCTCATATACTCCCCATGCTGCTCATAAACTCCCCATGCTGCTCATAAACTCCCCATGTTGCTCATATACTCCCCATGCTGCTCATATACTCCCCAAGCTGCTCATATACTCCCCAAGCTGCTCATATACTCCCCAAGCTGCTCATATACTCCCCATGCTGCTCAACTACTCCCCATGCTGCTCAACTACTCCCCATGCTGCTCAACTACTCCCCATGCTGCTCAACTACTCCCCATGCTGCTCAACTACTCCCCATGCTGCTCATATACTCCCCATGCTGCTCATATACTCCCCATGCTGCTCATATACTCCCCATGCTGCTCATATACTCCCCATGCTGCTCATATACTCCCCATGCTGCTCATATACTCACTATGCTGCTCATAAACTCCCCATGCTGCTCATAAACTCTCCATGCTGCTCATATACTCCCCATGCTGCTCATATACTCCCCATGCTGCTCATATACTCCCCATGCTGCTCATATACTCCCCATGCTGCTCATATACCCCCCAGCCTGCTCATATACCCCCCAGCCTGCTCATATACCCCCCAGCCTGCTCATATACCCCCCAGCCTGCTCATATACTCCCCAGCCTGCTCATATACTCCCCAGCCTGCTCATATACCCCCCAGCCTGCTCATATACCCCCCAGCCTGCTCATATACTCCCCATGCTGCTCATATACTCCCCATGCTGCTCATATACTCCCCATGCTGCTCATATACTCCCCATGCTGCTCATATACTCCCCATGCTGCTCATATACTCCCCATGCTGCTCATATACTCCCCATGCTGCTCATATACTCCCCATGCTGCTCATACACTCCATATCCTGCTCATATACTCCCCATCCTGTTCATATACTCCCCATGCTGCTCATATACTCCCCATGCTGCTCATATACTCCCCATGCTGCTCATATACTCCCCATCCTGCTCATATACTCCCCAAGCTGCTCATATACTCCCCAAGCTGCTCATATACTCCCCATGATGCTCATATACTCCCCATGCTGCTCATATACTCCCCATCCTGCTCATATACTCCCCAAGCTGCTCATATACTCCCCAAGCTGCTCATATACTCCCCATGATGCTCATATACTCCCCATGCTGCTCATATACTCCCCATGCTGCTCATACACTCCATATCCTGCTCATATACTCCCCATCCTGTTCATATACTCCCCATGCTGCTCATATACTCCCCATGCTGCTCATATACTCCCCATGCTGCTCATATACTCCCCATCCTGCTCATATACTCCCCAAGCTGCTCATATACTCCCCAAGCTGCTCATATACTCCCCATGATGCTCATATACTCCCCATGATGCTCATATACTCCCCAAGCTGCTCATATACTCCCCAAGCTGCTCATATACTCCCCATGCTGCTCAACTACTCCCCATGCTGCTCAACTACTCCCCATGCTGCTCAACTACTCCCCATGCTGCTCAACTACTCCCCATGCTGCTCAACTACTCCCCATGCTGCTCATATACTCCCCAGGCTGCTCATATACTCCCCATGCTGCTCATATACTCCCCATGCTGCTCATATACTCCCCATGCTGCTCATATACTCACTATGCTGCTCATAAACTCCCCATGCTGCTCATAAACTCTCCATGCTGCTCATATACTCCCCATGCTGCTCATATACTCCCCATGCTGCTCATATACTCCCCATGCTGCTCATATACCCCCCAGCCTGCTCATATACCCCCCAGCCTGCTCATATACCCCCCAGCCTGCTCATATACCCCCCAGCCTGCTCATATACCCCCCAGCCTGCTCATATACTCCCCAGCCTGCTCATATACTCCCCAGCCTGCTCATATACCCCCCAGCCTGCTCATATACCCCCCAGCCTGCTCATATACTCCCCATGCTGCTCATATACTCCCCATGCTGCTCATATACTCCCCATGCTGCTCATATACTCCCCATGCTGCTCATATACTCCCCATGCTGCTCATATACTCCCCATGCTGCTCATATACTCCCCATGCTGCTCATATACTCCCCATGCTGCTCATATACTCCCCATGCTGCTCATATACTCCCCATGCTGCTCATATACTCCCCATGCTGCTCATATACTCCCCATGCTGCTCATATACTCCCCATGCTGCTCATATACTCCCCATGCTGCTCATATACTCCCCATGCTGCTCATATACTCCCCATGCTGCTCATACACTCCATATCCTGCTCATATACTCCCCATCCTGTTCATATACTCCCCATGCTGCTCATATACTCCCCATGCTGCTCATATACTCCCCATGCTGCTCATATACTCCCCATCCTGCTCATATACTCCCCAAGCTGCTCATATACTCCCCAAGCTGCTCATATACTCCCCATGATGCTCATATACTCCCCATGCTGCTCATATACTCCCCATGCTGCTCATATACTCCCCATCCTGCTCATATACTCCCCATGCTGCTCATATACTCCCCATGCTGCTCATATACTCCCCATGCTGCTCATATACTCCCCATGCTGCTCATATACTCCCCATGCTGCTCATAATAAACCCCTATCCTGCTCATATACTCCCCATGCTGCTCATATACTCCCCATGCTGCTCATAATAAACCCCTATCCTGCTCATATACCCCCATCATCCTGGTGTATGGCCGCATCCTGTGGCAAAAAAAATAAACGTTCATACTGACCTTACCTCACCTCACTCCCTGCAGCACCGCTCCTCTTACCATCTATGTCAGCGGCTGCGCCACTGAGTGGAGCCGTCCCCGTTCCCCTGCAGCATCGCGATCTCCTCCTGTCTGTGCCGGCGGCTGCGTGTGGACACGTGCGCACAGCGATGACGTCATCGCTATGCGCGCCGCTAGTCTCCACACAAGTCAGCTGACCGGCACAGACAGGAGCAGATCGTGATGCTGCAGGGGAACGGTGAGTAATGTGTACTGATTCACTGCCCCCCGCACTGATGATGATGTTCGGGGGCAGTGAATACAGCCGCACATGATCACTCCAGTCTGCAGTTGCCAGGGGTGATCATGCGGGCCGGCTGTTTATCCCTCGCCCATCACCCCGCCCACCTGTCAGCTCCAGCTTCAGCGCTGAGAGATGATGGGCGGGACGATGGGCGTGCATATTTAATGAGCGGGTCCACATGGTCATGGCAGGCTGCTACAGCCTGCTCGTGCCCCCGATGACCCGTTCCACCGCAGCCCCCTCATTCCCCGCAGCCCTATATTCAGACCATAAGATGCCCCCCCACTTTCCCCCAACATTTGGGGGGAAAAAAGTGCGTCTTATGGTCCGAAAAATACGGTATCTTTATAAAAAAAAACACAATCCTTCATACGACAATGTGAATGGAAAAATAAAAGAGTAATTGCTCCTGGAATAAGAGTAGGAAAATACAAAAGAGCAAAAACAAAACATTTCCCAGTTTTTCGGTTAAGAACAGGACAGTGGAATTAAGATTCGATGTATTCTTGTCTCTAACGGAAGAAGAGGGGCCACACATGGTGTACGGATCTGTGCACTCGCTGACGCGCACAATTTACCACCCATTTCTTGTATCAAGGCAGCAAAATAGTGAAAAATCAACCCACTTACAAAATGTGCCCACATTATATTTCACTCCTAAATTAGAAAAATTATGTAAATTACAAAGTTTAGATATTCTAAACTGGTTTTGGAGCTCGTAGACTTTAACCCCTTAATGACCGCGGGCAGTAAAATGATGTCCTAGCAGTCATAGTGTTTATTCCCTCTCGCTGCTGCCGGCAGCTGGCAGAGATAGGCGCACACCTCAGCTGATTTCTAAAGCTGAGATGTGTGCCTAGCAGGTACCAGCAGATCCGCGATCTGCCCATGCCTATTAACCCCTTAAATGGCGCTGTCAAACTGTGACAGCCTCAGTATAATCGCAATTGCCATAAAACTTTACTCATAGGCCTCCACTGGAAGCCACGTGACCTGATCACGTGGATCCGATGGTTGTTATGGTAGTACAGGGTAATATGATGACTTCTGTAGCTCACATGACTTAGGTCCTGTAACAAGCAGCCAAGTACTGCAGGATACAGGAGATGAGTATTTTTCCCAATCTGACCGGTGCTGCTCTGATCGGGAGAAATAAATAAGTAATCAGACTGCTGATCCTTATAGCACCCTAGGGCAACTAGTAAAATAAAAAAAAGTTAAAAAAAGTTTTCAAAAATTAAAAAAAACAAACAAAACCTATCTGTTGAAATCACGCTCCTTTCACCCCATTGACAATTAAACGGTTAAAAAAATTAAAAATATACACACATTTGGTATTGCCGCGTTCAGAAATGCCTGATCTAACAAAATATAAAATCAATTAACCTAATTAATAAACAACATAGTGCCAAAAGAATGCCAAATGCTAAAATTACATATTTTGGTCGCCGTAAATTTTGCGCAAAATGCGATAACAGGTGATCAAACTGTAGTATCTGCGCAAAAAACGGTACCATTTAGGCTATGTGCGCACTGGGAAATGGCTATGTGCGCACTGGGAAATGGAATTTTCTTGAGAAAATTCCGCATGCTCTTAAAGATTACCGAACCCGCGGTAAAAAAACCGTGGCAAACCGCACCCGAAAACCGCATGCGGTTTGCCGCGGTGTCACCGCGGTATTGTTCGCGGTATTGCCGCGGTTTTGCCGCGTGCGGGTTGGGATGTGCTTTATTGCATTTAAAGGGTTCTTTACAGTTAGAGCAGTCAGACTGTGGAATGACCACAAGAGGTAGTAATGGCAGATACTATAACAGCTTTTAAAAAAGGGCTGGATGATTTCTTCAGTACACAAAACATTGTTGGTTATAAATGATTTAGTGACTAAATGTAGAACTGGTGGAGGAAGGTTGAACTAGATGGACCTAGGTTTTTTTTCAACCTAAGTAACTATGTAACATTGAAAAGAAAAAAAAAAGTCATTTAATTCTGAGATAGTAGATAGATAGACAGAAGAATAGATAGAGGGATAGATAGATAGAGGACAGATCGCTGCATTTCCCACGGTCGGCAGTGAGTTCACATTACCGGCCGTGGGAAATGACCGGTAATTACCTCTGCTGTCTGCTGCATTCATTCAGCCTGTGTCTGTGACAGTCGCGGCTGGATGGAAGCAGCGCAGGACCTGTGGATTACGCCGGAGCTTTGGTACGGGAGGGGTCAATAAAATGGTGAATGAGGCTTGTTTGTTTTATTTAAAATAAAGGATTTTTCTGTGTGTGTGTTTTATTCACTTTACTTACGGGTTGATCATGTCAGCTGTCACATAGACGCTGCCATGATCAAGCCTGGAGTTAATGGCGGTGATCCACCACCATTAACCCCTTGTATTACCTTGCCACCACTGCTACACGGCGGCAGGAAGAGCCGGGGGACACTCCGGTGCTGCCGCATAATGGATGCGACAGTGCCGGGGCAGCTGCGGCTGATATTCTCGGCTGCGGGAGGGGGAGTGAGGCGGGGGACATTAACCCTGCCCCTCTCCCTCCCCAGCCTGAGAATACCGGGCCGACGCTGTGTGCTTACCTCGGCTGGACGGTAAATATACAGCGGAGCCCACGTGGTTTTTTTTCTATATTTCCGTTTGCTTTCTATGTGTGTTCTATATGTCTGTGTCTGTGTTCTATGTCTGTGATGTCTGTGTCTGTGTTCTATGTCTGTGATGTCTGTGATGTGTCTGTGATCTGTGTGTGTTTACTCTCTGCACGGCTTCCTCTTCCTGTAATGACATCACTTCCCTGCAAACCGCAGACAAGCGATGTACATTACCGCAGGTAAACCGTGAAATACCGCAGGGAAAAACGCAGGAAAACGCAGTGAACCGCACAGAATTTGCTGCCTGCGTTATTCCCTGCGGGATTTCATGATTAACATTGGAGTCAATGGAGTGAAATCCCACAGCGACGTGCGGAAAAGAAGTGACATGCACTTGTTTTTGCTGCGGGATTCCCGCAGCAAAACATGCAGCTGTCAAATTCCGCCCAGTGCGCACAGGATTTTTTTTCTCCATAGGATTTGCTGGTGATTCACTGCAGAGATGTTATGAACATTTTCTGCAGTGAAACATGCAGCAAATCCGCGGAAAATCCGCGGCAAAATCCGGTAAGTGCGCACATAGCCTAAAAACTTCTGCTTGAGACACAAAAAATAAGCCGTCACTGGGCCATAGATCATGAGAATGCTATGGGTTGTAGAAAATGGCACAAAATGTGCGCCAGTTTTCTTTAGAGAAACTTCTGATTTTTTTAACCCCTTAGGCTATGTGTCCACGGTAGAATGTACCTGCGGATTTTTCTGCCTGAAAATCCGCGACCTTCGCGGCAAATCCGCACCAGCGGATTTGCCGCGGATTTACCGCGGATTTTGATGCGGATTTTTTTTTTTTTTTCCCCCATTCAAAACCAAAAATCCGCACCAAACAATTGACATGCTGCAGATTTTTCCTGATCAAAATCCGCGGCAAATCCGCCGCGGAAAAATCCGCAGCATGGGCACAGCATTTCCAAAATGCCATTGAAATGGCTTGGAAGTGCTGCTGCTGCAGATTTTCGGCAAATCCGCGGCAAAATCCGCGGTAAATCCGCAGCGTGGGCACATAGCCTTAGATAAAAGTAAACCTATCCATGTTTGATGTCTACGACCTTGTACCGACCTCAGGCATCACAGCGACACATCAGATTTTCTATGTAGTGAACACACAGAGAATAAAATATCTCAAAAACAATCGTGCAATCACACTTTTTTTGTAATTTTTCTGCATTTTGAATTTTTTTGCCGTGTCCCAGTAAATTATATGGTAAAACTCATGGTTTCAGGAGTAAAACTTGTTCCGCAAAAAAACAAGCCCCACATGGCAAAATTGACTGAAAAATAAAAAAAGTTACGTCTCTCAGAAGAAGGGGAGCGAAATAAACAATAAAACCCCCCAAAAAATCGGCCGGGGGTGAAGGGGTTAAACATGGGGATCATCTGACTCCTACTCTGCAGTGATGTTCTACAATGTCATTACATAGCAGTGCATCTATACGCAAACATTTTGCACAGGAGAGGAAATCCGTCCATCTCTACATAAGGCACCGACGGTTTATTACTGCCTCTGCCTTCTCTGTCACTGTATACACAGCTCTGCGGTGCAATGCAGCTGGAACGGTGAGGGACCTGACAGCGACACAGATCTCTGTGTGAGAGCCCATCCACCATCGGTACTTGCCTTCTGTAATTGTTTGGGGTCTGGTAAGTTCGATTTTTGTTTTGGGGTGGTCGGTCTGCTTAATTTTGGGGGTATCTGCTTTCTTTGATGAAGAGTCCTGCTGTATTCTTTAACTTTTTTAGAGGCTTGGACACTTCCCTATGGAAACGCTACTAAAGCGGGCTGTACACGCTACAATATATCTAACGATGTGTCGGCGAGGTCACGTCGTAAGTGACGCACATCCGGCATCATTAGTGTTGTAATTGCGTGTGACACCTACGTGCGACTGCGATTGTACGCAAAAACGTTGATCGCATACACGTCGTTCATTTTCTAAAATTTGAACGTCCGGTTGTTCAATGTTCCCGAGGCAGCACACATGGCTCCGTGTGACACCCTAGGAGCGATGAAGACAGCTTACCTGCGGCCGCCGGCAATTCTGAAGGAAGGAGGTGGGCGGGATGTTTACTTCCTGCTCATCTCTTCCCCTCCGCTTCTATTTGACGGCCCCTGTGTGACGTCGCTGTGACGCTGAACGTCCCTCCCCCTTCAGGAAGTGGATGTTTGCCGCCTACAGAGAGGTCGTATGGAAGGTAAGTACGTGTGACGGGGGTTACAGCATTGTGCGACACGGGCAACAAATTGCCCGTACCGCACAAACGATGAGGGCGGGTGCGATCGCAAATGCGATCGCACGTTTAATTGAAACGTGTAAAGCAGGCTTAAGGCTTATTTTTAGAGTAGGGTTTATATTTCAATTACAGTATAGTCAAAAAAAGCCCCAAAAATCCTACTAGGGCTTATTTTCCGGGTAGGTCTTATTTTCAAGGTAGAAAGAGCTGACTGTGCCCCTTCCCCGCACAGAGAGGTCATGTGGTCACTGCTAAGAAGGAAATTAAAAATACTTAAATACGGAACTGACCCCCCCCTCATTGGAATATGTGAAAAATAGGAAAATACCATTGTGAATCCAAATCTGTTTTTAGCCCAGACCAGGTAAAAATCAGCCATATATACAAAATAATAAGTGTTACAAAATAGCTAAGACATATTTACATGTGGTCATAGACATATAATATGAGTGTCCGGCTTTCAGTCATAGGGATGGCCCCGATGAGGTTTTAGTCACTGCTCAGTATATAGTGATCAGTGGTTGTATATGCGCTCTCAGCACTGACTGACAGCAGGTTCTAATGCTGAGCGGCTGTCAGTCACTGCGGGGGCAGGGGATATATGTGGTAATAACAGACATTTCCCTTATTTTCCCACCAGTATCGCTCGACATCAGCAATAAAAACTCGATGCTGAAGTTGGTTTCTTATTGGTGCAGTTTCTTATTCGGGGCTGAAGATGGTTTATTATTTGGATTTTTTTCTTAATTTTCTTTTTACAGGTTTAACAACAAACGTAAAATAATCCCAATTATAAAGTAGAATACAGCGAGGAGCCCGGATGTGAATATACCTATCAGCAGCTACAAAAATTATAAAACTGGCACAAAAATGGCATCAAAGTGGGCACCGAAGGGTATTTTTGAAAGGGTTAAATGACCTTGGGCCACTAATCTGACACCACCATTATATAGTGATGTCTCACATCAGATTCAGGTCACTCCAGCCCGGCCCAAATGGGCTCTGGGCATCAGAACTGGCAGCAAAGTGAGCAAATAGCCAATTCACCCAGATGTGATTAAGTAACTGGTGTTCTGTAAAGTTCTCTTCCGGCTGATGTAAATGGGTTTCTGGCATTAATTAGTAATCACAAAGGGAAAGCCGCCATTGTTCTCTGATTTCAGTCTATTCTCACATTATTATGGTTTTACCTATATAGATCAGTGGCCCAACGTCATTTAACCCTTTCCATAACACCCTTCGGTGCCACTTTGATGCCCATTTTTGTGCCAGATTTATCATTTTTGTTGCTGCTTTTCAGTGTATTCACATCTGGGCTCCGCACTGCAGGGGATTATATTGTTCTCATTTTTTATTTTTGTTGCTAAAAAACGATAAAAAAAAAAAAAAATTGCCGAATAAGAAACAGACTTCAGCCTCATCATGAAAGCAAAGAAGCAATAAAGACGACGACAGAAAATGAAGCCGAGGAAATCACGAGAAAAGATGCAACATTTACTTGAATATCCGAACAAGGAATAAGATTTTCACAGATCTTTAACCCCTTTATGACAGCCTTACAGATTAAAACGGCGGCAGAGAAAGGTACTTATTCTGATCTACCGTTTTAAAACGGCAGCAAGAAATAACGTGTTTACCGCCCCCCAGCATCGCGAAATCTCCATGGTTTCAGCTACCAGGGATAACGCAAACTCTGAAGATCACGATTGAGACCGAAAAAAATGATTTATCTTCCACCTGGCATAGTCAATCATGTCAGTAGGGAGATAAGTCACCTCCCTCGGTTCTCCGGTGTGGCCAAAGTGCCCCTCCAGTCCCACCCGCTCATCTAAAATGGCCGACGTGCACGCTGCGCTCATCCTCCTCCTCTGAGTTCTGTCGCATCTGAAATGTTAGATGCGACATCAGAGTTCTCCCCAGGTCCAGCCAGGTCACCCCCTGTCAATCCCCGGGCTCCCGTTACCTCCTGCAGTGACGATCCCCCACGATCCCTCCTCTTCCTTCTCAGAAGATCTTGGCCACATGTGCAGAGCGGCTCTCAGCTGGCTCCCTGCTAGTAGTGAAACTGAGCTTACTGCAGATCACACTGCCGTGCTGTGGACCTGAGGAGTGTGAGTGCAGCATCTCTGCAACCACACTCCTCACATGGAGGGTTTGCGCTTCCAGAAAATGGGGGATACGTTCTCTGAGTGTGCCCCCCATATTGTGGAAGGTCCAGAGTCGTCGTGGGACCTCCAAAATGGATTACGGTGGACCGTATTTTTTTTTCTTTTAAAAAAATTGATGAAGGAGGGAATGTGAGAACATTTTTTTTTTTTTTTACTACTGACTAGGTTCGTGCTGTCGGGTATCTAAAAGACACCATTGACATCATTAATCCTAACCCCAACATCCCCATTTATTACCCCATTTTCCACCACACCAGGGAAACGGGAAGAGACGTGCGAAGTGTCAGGATTAGCGCATCTAACGGATGCGCCACTTCTGGACGGCTGCGGCCTACTATTTTTAGGCTGGGAAGGGCCAAATAACCATGCGTTTTTCCACCCTGAGAATATCAGACCACAGCTGTCCGCTTTACCTTGGCTGGAAATCCATTTTGGGCGGGACCACACTTTTTTTTTTAATTATTTATAAATAATTAAAAAAAAAAACAGCATGGGGAGACCTCCATTTTGGATTACCAGCCAAGATGAAGCTGCCAGCTGTGGTCTGCCAGACGTCTGCTTTACGCTAGCTGTTTTGTTGGGTTTTTTATTTTAATTATTTATTTTTTGGGGCTAAATACAAGGTTAAACACCCTTTAATGCCACATGAAAGTTACTAAAGGGTGCCAGCTTAGAATATGCAGGGGGGTGGGACATTATATATGTGTTTGACATCTATTTATCCATCCATCTATCCATTCTAGCTTTCTAAACTGTGTGCCCACGATCAGGATTTGCAGTGGTTTGGATGCAGAGTGTTTTGACTGCGATGTTGTGCAGTACAAGCGCAGTGGAGGGAAGTTTAGAAATCTCCTGCTCACTGTGCTTCTTTTATCTGCAGCATAAACTGACCAGCGGCGCGGCTTCCTGAGACGCAGGATTTCAGTTTATGCTGTGGGGATGTGAGTGTTCTTCGCAGGGAGAATAAAGTCCGCAGCAGCCTGAACCCAGATCTTGGGCACGGGCAGCTGCATTCTCCTGTGGACAACACTCGCATCTCTGCAGAAGGGCTGACATTGCGTCCTAGATGCAGTGTTACTGAATTGGAAGTGGGCACACAGCCTAAAAGTAAAATTTGCCACTACAACAACATTTTTGTGAAATACCTGCTCACTAAACCTTTGAATAAAATCCTTGAGTGGGCTAGTGTCCAAAATGGGGTCACTTGGGGGGGGGGGGGGTTCTACTGTATAGGTACTTTAGAGGCCCTGCAAATGTGACATGGTGCCTGCAATTTATTTAAACTTTTCCAAAATTCACATGCTGCTTCTTCCATCCTGAGCCCTCCTGTTTGTCCAAATAGAGGTTTTGGCCACATATGGGGTTTCACTGAGCTCATAAAAATTTGGATAAACTGTGGGGTCCACTTTTTGGTGTTTCCTCTTGAAAAAGTGAGAAATTTGAAAATTGAAAATGTTCAATATGACGACCTAATGTTATCAAATTCTGTGAAGTGCCTATGAGTTCAAAATGCTCAATATACCCCTAGATAAATTCCTTGAAGGATCTAGATTTCCTAACTGGGGTCACTTGTGGGGGTTTCTGCTGTTTAGGTACTTTAGGGGCCCTGCAAATGTTACATGATGCCCGCAATCTATTTCAGCCAAATTTCCTTTCCAAAATTTAAATATTGCTTCTTCTGTTCCGGCTCCTCCCATTTGTCCAAACAGAGGTTTGTGATCACATGTGGGGTATCATCGCACTCAGAAGAAAGTGGGGAACAAACTGTGGGGTCCACTTTTTGGTGTCAAAGTGACACTGGTCAGAATTGGAAAAAATGGCCGAGTCATGAAATACAAAACTGGCTTCATCCCTAAGGGGTTAAACTGAATGTAAATGAGCCGGGTCAGGAATAGCGGGAAACTGGTCCTGAACTGGTTTAAGTTGAAAATAGTCAAGACATGAAGGGGTTAATGATAATGATGACCCCAAAATAATAGAGACCCTGCACCTACCTCCACCTGCAGAGCCGCACACTAGATATATAATACCCTGCACCTACCTCCACCTGCAGAGCCGCACACTAGATATATAATACCCTGCACCTACCTCCACCTGCAGAGCCGCACACTAGATATATGGCTGCTCTGTGCTTACAGGACCTGTGATGATGTCACATGGAGGGGAGGAGTCAGGGGTCACATGATCAGCTCCTCAGTGTATGCAGGACTCTGCTGTGCTGGTTGTCATGGTGCTGGGTGAGGGGAGGTTATGTGTGGGGTCAGGAGGGGTTTACAGTGTGGATGTAGCAGAGCCGTGTGTGTACGAGGTGTACGGAGCGGAGCCGTGTGTGTACGAGGTGTACGTAGCGGAGCCGTGTGTGTACGAGGTGTACGGAGCGGAGCCGTGTGTGTACGAGGTGTACGGAGCAGAGCCGTGTGTGTACAAGGTGTACGGAGCAGAGCCGCGTGTGTGTACGAGGTGTACGGAGCGGAGCCGTGTGTGTACGATGTGTACGGAGCGGAGCCGAGTGTGTACGAGGTGTACAGAGCAGAGCCGTGTGTGTACGAGGTGTACGGAGCTGAGCCGCGTGTGTACGAGGTGTATGGAGCTGAGCCGCGTGTGTACGAGGTGTACGGAGCTGAGCCGCGTGTGTACGAGGTGTACGGAGCGGAGCCGCGTGTGTACGAGGTGTACGGAGCGGCCCCGTGTGTGTACGAGGTGTACGTAGCGGAGCCGCGTGTGTACGAGGTGTACGGAGCGGAGCCGCGTGTGTACGAGGTGTACGGAGCGGAGCCGCGTGTGTACGAGGTGTACGGAGCAGAGCCGCGTGTGTACGAGGTGTACGGAGCGGAGCCGCGTGTGTACGAGGTGTACGGAGCGGAGCCGCGTGTGTACGAGGCGTACGGAGCGGAGACGCGTGTGTACGAGGCGTACGGAGAGGAGCCGTGTCTGTACGAGGTGTACGGAGCAGAGCCGCGTGTGTACGAGGTGTACGGAGAGGAGCCGTGTCTGTACGAGGTGTACGGAGCCGCGTGTGTACGAGGTGTACGGAGCGGAGCCGCGTGTGTACGAGGTGTACGGAGCAGAGCCGCGTGTGTACGAGGTGTACGGAGAGGAGCCGCGTCTGTACGAGGTGTACGGAGCGGTGTGTGTACGAGGTGTACGGAGCTGAGCCGCGTGTGTACGAGGTGTACGGAGCTGAGCCGCGTGTGTACGAGGTGTACGGAGCTGAGCCGCGTGTGTACGAGGTGTACGGAGCGGAGCCGCGTGTGTACGAGGTGTACGGAGCAGAGCCGCGTGTGTTCGAGGTGTACGGAGCGGAGACGCGTGTGTACGAGGTGTACGGAGCGGTGTGTGTACGAGGTGTACGGAGCGGAGCCGCGTGTGTACGAGGTGTACGGAGCAGAGCCGCGTGTGTACGAGGTGTACGGAGCGGAGCTGCGTGTGTACGAGGTGTACGGAGCGGAGCCGCGTGTGTACGAGGCGTACGGAGCGGAGACGCGTGTGTACGAGGCGTACGGAGAGGAGCCGTGTCTGTACGAGGTGTACGGAGCAGAGCCGCGTGTGTACGAGGTGTACGGAGAGGAGCCGTGTCTGTACGAGGTGTACGGAGCCGCGTGTGTACAAGGTGTACGGAGCGGAGCCGCGTGTGTACGAGGTGTACGGAGCAGAGCCGCGTGTGTACGAGGTGTACGGAGAGGAGCCGCGTCTGTACGAGGTGTACGGAGCGGAGCCGCGTGTGTACGAGGTGTACGGAGCGGAGCCGCGTGTGTACGAGGTGTACGGAGCGGAGCCGCGTGTGTACGAGGTGTACGGAGCAGAGCCGCGTGTGTACGAGGTGTACGGAGCAGAGCCGCGTGTGTACGAGGTGTACGGAGCAGAGCCGCGTGTGTACGAGGTGTATGGAGCAGAGCCGCGTGTGTACGAGGTGTACGGAGCAGAGCCGCGTGTGTACGAGGTTTACGGAGCAGAGCCGCGTGTGTACGAGATGTACGGAGCGGAGCCGCGTGTGTACGAGGTGTACGGAGCGGAGCCGCGTGTGTACGAGGTGTACGGAGCGGAGCCGCGTGTGTACGAGGTGTACGGAGCGGAGCCGCGTGTGTACGAGGTGTACGGAGTGGAGCCGCGTGTGTACGAGGTGTACGGAGCGGAGCCGCGTGTGTACGAGGTGTACGGAGCGGAGCCGCGTGTGTACGAGGTGTACGGAGCAGAGCCGCGTGTGTACGAGGTGTACGGAGCAGAGCCGCGTGTATACGAGGTGTACGGAGCGGAGCCGCGTGTGTACGAGGTGTACGGAGCGGAGCCGCGTGTGTACGAGGTGTACGGAGCGGAGCCGCGTGTGTACGAGGCGTACGGAGCGGAGACGCGTGTGTACGAGGTGTACGGAGTGGAGTCGCGTGTGTACGAGGTGTACGGAGCAGAGCCGCGTGTGTACGAGGTGTACGGAGAGGAGCCGTGTCTGTACGAGGTGTACGGAGTGGAGTCGCGTGTGTACGAGGTGTACGGGGAGGAGCCGTGTCTGTACGAGGTGTACGGAGCAGTGTGTGTACGAGGTGTACGGAGCGGAGCCGCGTGTGTACGAGGTGTACGGAGCAGAGCCGCGTGTGTACGAGGTGTACGGAGAGGAGCCGTGTCTGTACGAGGTGTACGGAGCGGTGTGTGTACGAGGTGTACGTAGCGGAGCTGCGTGTGTACGATGTGTACGGAGAGGAGCCGTGTCTGTACGAGGTGTACGGAGCGGTGTGTGTACGAGGTGTACGGAGCGGAGCCGCGTGTGTACGAGGTGTACGGAGCAGAGCCGCGTGTGTACGAGGTGTACGGAGCGGAGACGCGTGTGTACGAGGTGTACAGAGCGGAGCCGCGTGTGTACGAGGTGTACGGAGCGGAGCCGCGTGTGTACGAGGTGTACGGAGCGGTGTGTGTACGAGGTGTACGGAGCGGAGCCGCGTGTGTACGAGGTGTACGGAGCGGAGTCGTGTGTGTACGAGGTGTACGGAGTAGAGCCATGTAGAGACTCTTCCAAAAGAGTGTGTAACTGCCCCATTGGGAGCCATGGTCTTGGATTCTGTCAGGGGGGTCACAAAGTGAGGTAATGGAGGCTGTAGGGAGACAGGAGACTGAAAGCCGTGGACGGACATGGAGCAGATATCCTGGAAAACCTGGGGCGAGTAGCAGAGGCACTACCAATCACAGGCATACAGCAGAAGTCCTGAAGACTGCAGACAGGCTGCAGAGGTACTGACACCCACAGGCAGACAGGTAACTGAGGTATTGAAAGCCGCAGACGTCCTGGAGACCTCAGACAGGGGCAGACATACTGGAAGCCACAGGCAGATTGGTAGCTGAGGTGCTGGAGGCCACAGATTGTCTGGAGATGTTCTGGAGACTGCAGACAGGTCGCTGTGCACACACACACTAATAGTCCTAATACCAGGACACAGGGGTGTATCTTGGTAGCCTTATATAGGCCAGTTAAGCTCAGCACATGGAGCGTGTCCGGCTACTTACAAAGCCCAACATGAAGCACAGGAAAGTTCAGTAGAGCGGGGGAAGGGGCAGATCCCAGACACGGGACAGGCGTGTAACAAGTGGATGTTGTCAGCCAAATCTCCAACAATGAGCCATAAAATTGTGACAACTCTGAATTTCCCTTCCCCTTACATCTATTGATTAATTCTCTATTGATCTATTCTCCCCTTTATCAGTGATTACCATTTATTTTTATCCTTTATCAAGTAAAATAATAATTGCAGATAGTGAAAGTCATTCTTCTGTTACCCAAATCTCTGCTGAACATTACACAATGTACATATCACATTCCTCTAAATAATGGGGACAATCTAGTTATACCTTTATCAATCCATTCTGTGACATTCCCAAAGTGCTCACAATTCCTGTTCTTCCAGATCAGAGCACAACATAAGTAATAATCTATACTAAAATGGAGTTTATTCCTGACCAACACTGATCACACATTTTTCCCACTCCACATTTGTCCCCTGTTTGTCCCAGGAGTCCCACTTCTAGGGGGGGAGCGATTGCCGCCTTTCTCTGCACCATGACAGACATTTGGCCCATAGCGCAATGTCGGGCAAACACCTTCTTTCACAAAAGTTCTGTAAATATTGTGAGAGATTTTCTATAAGAACTATTGCACGGACGCTGCAAAGATCTACAGATCTGGAATCTTCAGACTGTAATCCTGATAATTTAAGTGATTATCAAAGAGAAAATGTTCATTCTAATACGTCATTCAGAGAATTTCAGAATCAGAAAATGAAGAGGAGGAAGGAGAACCAATAAGAAGGATATGAGAAGATCTCCAATACAGAACAAGAAAAAATGAACTTGAATATGAATGAATTTATGGATAATGTGTCATGAGAGTGTCCCGCTCTGAGGAGACCTCTGGCGACTCTAGGATCAGAAGGTCACAGCACCGGTTGTTCATAGGTGTACAACTTGATTTGAGTGAATCTACTTTTTTTTTTTAGTGCTGTAGGAGTTAAGAACTCTTTCCATTCTAGCTGTCCTTTGTAGCCTTAATCTCAGGTTCATCTCTTTTGTGACCACTCCCCTTTGTTAGAAATATTCATGCATCTTACCATCTGACACCGGTTATCTCATTTTATGCTGACCTTTATGGAAGGAGCCTGTCTCTGGATGAAGCTGAGGAGTTCTGACTATTGCAGCTGTGATGTTTAGCTGCATTGGAAGAGTTTGAAGTGTTTTTCCTTTTTGTGTCTATTTTCCCTTTGTTTCCTTTACCTTGTGTTGTATTAGTGCAGTGGTGAGACTACTGTTTTCGTCGGCCTTCTCACTAGCCATGATGAGATCAGGGCGAGCGAAGGTCTAGGCACGTGATGACGTCGGGTGGGGGAGGACCCGTAAAAAGATGTTAGGGAGCGTAGGGTACAGACTCATGCGAGTTGCAGGAGGTCCCCTCTCCTCATCATCAGGGCCTTCCTTTTTTACCATTTCCGTTGTTACCCTTTTGTTATGCTGCACACTAAGCATCTGTAAGCTTTGACGTGACGTAATATTTTGGTTTTGACACCCACAGTTTTATCAGTTGAGCAGATTAACGTCCGGGCCAGGGGCTTAAATTTTGTCCCTGGCATTTTTTTGATAAGGATAGAAATCTTTCAGGTCATAATTACTCTCCTAATATATTTACAATGTTTAATGGATCTGAAGGATTCTTCTCTGAACAGAAGGCCATTGCAATGTTAAACTAAATGGATAAGGATCGTAATTTGGAAGAACAGACTCAAGAGCATGGAGCTAGGCAGACCTAGAAAAAAGACACGTTTGGAAGCACAAGAAAGAATATTTATCTCCCATGCATAATTCCACTTGCCCAGGAATGAACCATCTGGGTTCGGACAGGAGCATTCCATCCACGCATGACACCAACAAGGCCTTTAGAAGGTGTCGAATCGGTATCTGCTAACTCTCCACCACAGCTCGCTGAACAAAATTCCCACTAGAACTGGAGTCAAAATGAGCCGTCTAAGGGAGCTGAACATCTCCAAACGATGTAGGCATGGACTGGAATGAGGAATAGGAAGAAGGCTTGCTTTTGCCGAGGGTAATCCCTCCTTCCAATTCCAGGTAATAGGTTTCCGGTTTCAAAGGACAGGTTTGGACAAGGTGCTCTGCTCCTAAACACAGTACCATGATTTGGAGATTTTCACATTGTAGATCAGATGTTTTGATACTGATTACTTTTGTAGGCTCAGGAACAGGAGCGGAAATAGGAACCTGGGAATCAAATGGCCTTTGGAAGGATGGAGCCAGGCGGGTAGGTTTCTTCACACAGAATACTTCCTTGGAACATTCCTGGAACGTATGGCAAAGGAGATAAGATCATCCAGGGTAGTACGTATATCAAGACCAGCCAGTACATCATTGTTTCTCTTAGATAAAACCTTCCCAAAAAGGTGTCCGCCAGTGCCTGATCATTCCATCTTAATTCAAAAGGGTGCAGTTGAGATGACCTCCGTCAGTTCCTCAAAAACTCTCCAGCAATTCTAAGAGGTCAGTAGTAATTGGGTCATTTTTTCCCCACAAGGTACAGACCCAGGAGACAGCTTCTCCACCAAGGTGCGAAATCAGAAACACCACTTTGGACTGGTCTGAAGAAAACGATTGACCCAACAGCTTAAAATGCAGGGTGCATTGGTTAATGAACCCTGGGCATTGCTTGGGATACAGCATCCTAGTGCCAGTATGGCACTGCCTTTACTTCATATAGCAAAATCCTGAATGGGGCGTAGCCTGCGGCCGTTCAAGATGGACGCTAGGTGAACGAGCTCTATGAGTCAGTAAGTTCAAGCGACAAATAAATCTACCCAAAGAAGAAAATACTGATTAAATTCTTTTTCATCAGACATAGGAATATCCTGTGATCATTTAGAGACTAGCCTCATCAATTTCCTGAGGTAGGTAAGAAAGATATAGGGAGTTATTCCCGGCCGGTCTGTGACACAATTCTAGGCCTGGGAGTCCCATGAAAGTGAAAGCACTGAAGAATACTGATTCCCCCAATGAATTGGTCCTCAGGGACCATATAGGAGAAACTCACTACTGCTAATCTTTGATTCACTGTTGGGGGATCTGAAGACCCTAAAGGTACCGTCACACTAAGCGATGCTCCAGCGATCCCACCAGCAACCTGACCTGGCAGGGATCGCTGGAGCGTCGCTACATGGGTTGCTGGTGAGCTGTCACACAGGCAGATCTCACCAGCAACCAGTGACCAGCCCCCAGCCAGCAGCGACGCGTGGAAGCGATGCTGCACTTGGTAATTAAGGTAAATATCGGGTAACCAACCTGATATTTACCTTGGTTACCAGCGCAGACCGCTTAGCGCTGGCTCCCTGCACTCCTAGCCAGAGTACACATCGGGTTAATTACCCGATGTGTAGTCCGGCTACATGTGCATGGAGCCGGCACTGACAGCGTGAGAGCGGCGGACGCTGGTAACGAAGGTAAATATCGGGTAACCAAGGAAAGGGCTTCTTGGTTACCTGATATTTACATTGGTTACCAGCGTCCGCAGAAGCCGGCTCCCTGCTCATTGCACATTCAGATTGTTGCTCTCTCGCTGTCACACACAGCGATGTGCGCTTCACAGCGGGAGAGCAACAACTAAAAAATGGCCCAGGACATTCAGCAACAACCAACGACCTCACAGCAGGGGCCAGGTTGTTGCTGGATGTCACACACAGCAACATCGCTAGCAAGTTGTGCCTCAGCAGCGATGTTGCTAGCGATGTTGCTTAGTGTGATGGGGCCTTTAGTGTGACGGTACCTTAAAACCAACTGTTTCTGATAAGGAATAGATTAGATATCAATCATCTTTCCAGACAGTGAGGGAAGCTGCAGCACCGCTGATATCCCTGGACTCCTGTCATCACAGAGTATGTGAGGACTGTAACACCAAATAAATCACTCGGTCACCAAGCTCAAGCACATAAAAGTTTTATTCATTTCACACCAAAAGAATAAGAAGCTCCTAATAAATTGTCATTAAGGAATTTGTGACTTAACAGTATCCAGGGTGTGAGGAAGAGGCCGGGCTGCTGTGCTGAGGTTGCCATGGTTACTCCTCACACACTATACCTGCTGCTGTAACATGGCAGTGGAGCTGTGGTGCCGTACTTATACGATCCTCAGTGGAGGCTGTTCTGATTGAGACAACTGAAGAAATCCTCTTATCTACAGGAGGCTCCTTACCTGTGAGGAACCGGAGCAGACCTGTATCTTCTGAACACCTGCTCTACCTCCTAATAAGTTATATAGATAACTAAAGAGTACTACATTAACATAAGTGGTACTGAACAACTTAAAGAAAATGCCTGGGGTTTGGAAAAATAATAAAACCACCTTAAATAGAAGAAACACTACACATAAAATAAATACCCCTCTTGTGCCTCATTAAAATGACAAAAGCAAGCAGTTAGGGGTACTTTACACGCTGCGACATCGCTAACGACTTATTGTCAGGGTCACGGTGTTTGTGACGCACATCCGGCGTCGTTAGCGACATCGCAGTGTGTGACACATACGAGCGGCCTTCAACGATCGCAAAAGTGGTAAAAATCGTTGGTATTGGAGAGGTCGTCCAAACACCAAATATTGTCTGGTGAGTAACGATGTTGTTCATCATTTCTGCAGCATCACACATCGCTATGTGTGACACAGCAGGAGCGACGAACATCTCCTTACCTCCGTCCACCGGCAATGAGGAAGGAAGGAGGTGGGCGGCATGTTACAGCTGCTAATCTCTGCCCCTCCTCTGCTATTGGACGGCTGTCGTGTGACGTCGCTGTGACGCCGCACGAACCGCCCCCTTAGAAAGGAGGTGGTTCACAGACAACAGCGACGTCATTAGGTAGGTAAGTGCGTGTGACAGGTGTTAGCGATGTTGTGCGCCACGGGCAGCGATTTGCCCGTGACGCACAACCAACGGGGTCGGGTACGCTCGCTAGTGATATCGGTACCGATATCGCAGCATGTAAAGTACCCCTTACAAGCATCTAATTTTGTAGGGCATAACCCTTCGGACCCTCCTGCACTTGCAAAATTTGGGCTCTCATCTAAGGCCTGTAAGGAAGTCTTGGTCCACGTCCACAGCATGTAAGGCAGATACTAAATCGATGACATTGGAACAGAAGTGCAGTCAACGCAAAACAGAAAAACCTGCTGTACTTACCCAAAACCAGGATTATAAGATACCCTGGAGACAAAATCCACCAAGAGGCTCAGTACTATCTCCTTCCAAGCCTACAACACCCCTGCTTCAGGAGATAGATATACAAAAACACAAGTCAGCGGCTGCAGATATAAAAGCTGCGGAGATCAAAATAGCTTCACCCTCCTATGAGGAAAATAATGATAGTGTTCAAATACAAGGAGAGGACCACTGGATGGGCTGTCATCTACATGAGATAGCTCCTTTTCTTCCTGCAAGGGTAACTTCAGAAGAAGACGACAAATATACAAAACTAGTTTACCACACTAATATATCTGATGCAGCTAACATAGAGGAACCCAAGACTAATTTGGAAATTTCCATCCCTTCACCAGTTGATGAATCTGAAGGAAATGCACCTGCATCTTACAGCTCTGAGAATCTTCAATTCACAAGAGACAGCTTTATGAGTTCAAAGGATTCCTTATGGGAAAACGACTGTCTATCATTAAGTAATATGCCTGCTTCTAACTCTCCAATCACCAGATCATATTTAATAAGGTTATGTAAAGCCTTTCAGGACAATATAGATAAACATCTTAAAAACATGAGCGATACAATTAAACGTACCATCAACCCAGACAAAGACTCCATTATGGATGACTCTAAAATACTAGATTGTGGTGATGCCTACAGCCCAGATACCCATATTTCTGAATTGTCTGGTAAGGATTTTAATTCCCCTTCAAGCAATAGTACAAAAGACTGTAAAATATTGGATTGTGATGATACCTACTGCACAAACACACATGTTTTAGAATTGTGTGCTGGAAATCATAATTACCCCTCAAGCAATTGTACAGAAGACGATGTCAACTCTCCGGACACTTATATATCAGGATTGTCTGCTGAGGATTGTAATTATGATTGTACTGTGGATTCAATAATACTGGACTGTGATGATGCCGACTGCTCAGACACCCACATCATAGAATTATCTGCTAAGAAAATATTCAATGAAATGCTGGCCTCTATCAAACAAATATTTGCCCTACAGATTACAGGTTTATCTACGGAAATCAATAATATCAAAAAGAAAACTGAAAATATGGATAATGCAATTCTGGTTATACAACAAGAAAAAGAAGATTTAAATAATTCCATCAATTTAATACGTAAAGACATTTCAACTTTAAAAATGCAAAAGGCAAATTCTGAGGATTATGCTAGAAGAAAAAATCTGAACAAAAAGAGGCGTTCCAGAATCGGTAATCTCAACTGACTTAAAGGGAACCTGTCATCAGAAATTTCGCCCAAAAGCTAAAAGATTCCCCCTCTGCAGCTCCTGGGCTGCATTCTAGGAAGGTCCCTGTTATTATTGTGCCCCATGTGAGACCAAAATAAAGCCTTTATAAAGTTCTACCTTTTTGTATGCAGCTTCTGTAAATGCGTCCCGGGGGCGGGCTCTCTGCCGTCCGTTATTCTGCCCCCTGGTCCTGTATGCCGCCCCCATCGCTCCTTTCCATATCTGATGCACCGCCCACTGCTCCAGCCATCCCCGCGCATGCCCAGTGCCAGTCTCACAGGACTGAACAGTGTGACCGCTGGTGACGTCTGCGCAGGCAAGTGATTATGGTCGGGGCTGTGACTGTTATCAGCAAGTACCCGGCCATAATCTCGTGAGCGCGCAAACCTCTCCAGCGGTCACACTGAGCTCAGTGTAGATGCTAGACTGTATGGGCTGCTTCCAGGGATGACGTCCCTTTGTCATGTGATAGGGGCGTGTTCGAAATACTATCACGTGACTAAAGGGACGTCATCCCTGGAAGCAGCCCATACAGTCTAGCATCTACACTGAGCTCAGTGTGACCGCTGGAGAGGTTTGCGCGCTCACGAGATTATGGCCGGGTACTTGCTGATAACAGTCACAGCCCCGACCATAATCACTTGCCTGCGCAGACGTCACCAGCGGTCACACTGTTCAGTCCTGTGAGACTGGCACTGGGCATGCGCGGGGATGGCTGGAGCAGTGGGCGGTGCATCAGATATGGAAAGGAGCGATGGGGGCGGCATACAGGACCAGGGGGCAGAATAACGGACGGCAGAGAGCCCGCCCCCGGGACGCATTTACAGAAGCTGCATACAAAAAGGTAGAACTTTATAAAGGCTTTATTTTGGTCTCACATGGGGCACAATAATAACAGGGACCTTCCTAGAATGCAGCCCAGGAGCTGCAGAGGGGGAATCTTTTAGCTTTTGGGCGAAATTTCTGATGACAGGTTCCCTTTAAAATATTACCTTAAGACAATGACAAGCACACTGATACCAGATCTTTCAAATAACGAACTTGTGTCTGATGCCTATAGAATTCCAAAACCTTCTTACCTCCCCAAGGAGACCCCAAGGGATATAATCGTCACCTTCTCCTCTCTCTATGAAAGGAATAAATTACTGTCACTAACAAGAAACTCAATGAAGCTCCCAAGAACTTTCGACTTGATTTCATGATTCAAAAACCTTTGTAAGTCAACTTTACAAGCTAGGAAACTTTCTAAGGCTATGTGCGCACGCTGCGTTTTTTTGACACTGCTTTTTTGGCCGCTAAAAACGCACCCGCTGCAAAAACGCGCAAAAAACGCAGCAGTAAAAATGCATGCATTTTTACCGCGTTTTGCTGCGTTTTTGATCTCTGCGTTTTTCTGCGTTTTTCCAATGCATTGCATGGGGGGAAAACGCTGGAAAGAACTGACATGTCCATTTTTTTTTTAAGCTCAAAAACACAGCTTAAAAAAAAAGTTGTGTGTGGACAGCAAAAATGAAAACTCATAAGCTTTGCTGGGGAAGCAAGATCATGCAGTTTTGAGCCCAAAAACACACCCGAAAAACGCTGCGAAAAATGAACTGTGCGCACATAGCCTTAAGACTTCACAAAAGAACTTATCAACAGTGGAATAAAATATAAATGGTCACAGTCCGTAACTATCAAGCTATGTTTAAACAACAAGTCCTTCTTTGTTTCATCACCGGAGGAAGGATTTCAGTTACTTCAACGCTTTAACATAAACATTGATCAGAATGGCCATCATATCTGCTCCACTTGATTAAGAATTCTTTTTACATGGTCTCTGATCAGTTGTAGTCTGAAAATATGGATCTTGATCTTAGGAGTTTTTAACTGAAAAGAATACTAAATCTTTCAGCCCTACTGGATCTACCAGTTATAAGACTACTGTAGCATTACAATGGATACTCCACCACTAACTTTATACTTTGGAACCACTACTCTTTCTTGGAATATCCTTTAGTACTTCTTCATTTAATGGTGGACTAAGGACCTTAATTCAGGAACTGTTCGTTTCACCTAAAGGCCGGACTCTCTTCCCACAGAGTTGAGGTTTAATCTCGACCTGGGCAAGCGTAATAAACATTGTGTGCTAAATATTGCTTGATATGTATTACTAACCTGACTTTTTATCCCCTTCTAGCTGTTGACCTTTCCCCAAGGAATATATTATACCGTACTCTACCTTTAGAAAGTTATATTTAAGACTTTACATAATCCTCCGTTACTTACTCTACGCATTAATATTTAGCACGACTTATCCAAAAACTGAATTATAATGTAATTGTAGATGTTTAGATGCTTGTCATCTTTCCCTTTTTAAGGGATTTCCCTCTCCTTCCTGCTCTTTACTTCTTCCCTAATAAAGATTTCCTTCCCTTCCTTTCTCTTCCCTTCCTCACCTCCCTTATGTTTCAGATTCCTATGTGTTAAATGTTTATGTACAATATGAGTAAGTAGCTAAGTTATTGGAAGCTTTTAATTGTTTTTTTATAGTAATGTACTGTATTGTGCTGTATTGTATATACCCTTATGTTGAAATTATCCTATAAAAATATTTTAAACACATATAGCAAAATCCTGGTGGTTGGTTCTCTTTAAGATTCCTTTCTCAAAAGCTTTTGTTATGGGGAGAGCATATTTTGTTTTAAATGCTGAAAAAGGATCCATAGTTGTAATCCCTTAGTGTATGGGGTCGGAGAGATTAATCTGAGCTTCCTTAAAGTCATCCCTGTTTTGCATGACTATTCCATCCCCCTTGTCTGCTAATAGTTACTATATCTGAATCATTTCATAATGATTTTAGGGCAACTTTTGCTTTTTATTTAGGTTATTTTGGGTATATGGGAGTGTAAATGTGATGCTATCACCAGGGGTAGCCAGTACTGAGGCAGAATGTAGTGCTTCTAAGTGTAGTTAGGCGCAAGCCCACTAGAGGTCACTAGCATCTGCGAAATGATGCAATAGAATGGTCAATCAAGCTGAAAGTCAGTGCCAGGAAGTCACGTAGGTACAGAGGGATAAGCGGAGCTGGAGTCAAGTGAAAGCCGAGGGTTGGAAAGCCAGGAGGTATCGTCAGGAGCTGGAGGGGAGCAGAGCCATAGTCAGATAGCAAGCCGGGGTCGTAAACTGAGAGGACAAGTTAGTATAGAGGGAGTGGAGACGGGATAACAAAGCAGAGAGCAGGTTAGGGAGACAGGTAGGTAAGACAAGACGGGAAGGACAAAGGTCAGGGAAAGGAGTACTAGGTAGTGGGCAGGAACAGAACAGACTCACAGGAACCAAAAGCGCACAGTGCAGAGCAGGAACTATCACTAGTACCAAGGAAAACAGTTCCAAGATACGGAAGAATGACCCCCGGAATGAGGCACAACAGAATAGGCTCCTCCCATCAAACCAAACCCTGGAGAATAAAGATAGCAGGAAAACAAACACACATAATTGCTTTCCACAAGCAGAGTCATACATGAATCATGATAGTAATTTTTCCGATTTTATTGAACTCTTCAAGCACCAAGTCGAGAAAAGTGTCCAAAAAATGACCTTGGCTTTCAAGGGGTTAAAGCTTGATTTTGGAAAAACATCAATATGTAGCCCAGTGTCATATAGAAATTATAAAATCCATAAAGACTTAACAACACCCCTATGCAGTTGAACCCCTCCTTTGAAAACAGGTAACTAAAAAGAATCCTCTAGCAGATATAAGGCCAATCTCATCTTGAATGCACAAGAATGCAGAAAAGGACGGATGTATGACTGGTAGAGATAAGAGCAGCAGTTGAACAGAAAAATAGCAGAGAAATTCAAATCCTTTGTTTCTCCTTATAGAAAATATGAATTGAGGTTTTATGAACTGCATCAATATAATAGATAGGAAAGTCATATTTTGAAATTTGTGATATAGTGGAGAACACAAAGCATCGTTCCGCATCTATGTGTGATGGCCGGGGTCACGCCAATTGGATATCGGCCAGATAGGAGACATTGCATAGATATTTTTATCTATGTATGAACAGATAGAATCGTGATAGGAAAGATGATAGTAATATCTCCCGCTTGGGACCTCCAGGGGCAAAGATATCAGATAGTTGGGACCCTCATAATTTTCTAAGACTTAGATACATCCTATAGTTATCTGAAGTCCAGCCCTGTTATGAGTCACCAGTATGTGAGTGTAACTTGTGTTAATAAAAAGCTAATGCCAATTATGATCCTCGTTCAATGAAAGGAATATTGCCATGTAGGATTGCTCCACGTTCCATTGGAGTCCTTCCCTCCATAAATCTGAAGCCAATTTTTGTGACCCAGGTTCAATAATTTTCTTTCGTTATTCCCTTTAATTTTATGTAATTGTATATACTGTATTGTTTTGTTCCCCTTTGTAATATCTTTTGTATATTTTATGAACACTGCTTACTTTTCAGATTATCTAAAATTTAATAGCTTCATTCCTCTTACTCTATATATTGCATCCCGAAGCCATACACTACCTGTAACGTGTGTCCAATTGGCCTGTATAAGCGATTGGTGGTGGCAGCTAGCAGTAGTTCCTTTTGTTATTGTGGAGTTGGCAGTGACTGTATCAAGATGTAGATATATTCCATGAGATAGAAAAGGTTGTATATATCCTATACCCTCACTGTGAGCTCCCCAATAATCGGCCTAGTAGTGGAAACAGTCATGGCCTCTTCCGTTAAGCGTCGGTCAATTGCATAATTATCTTGACAATTAGGGGCAGCAGCGTGCTGTTTTGTATCAAACGTTTTTCTGTTTGGGGGACTATCGTTATCCATTATGAAATTTAAGGGCTAATTTACATATGATTGTGTGAAGGTCCATGAATAAGGAGT
Source organism: Anomaloglossus baeobatrachus (assembly GCF_048569485.1). Taxonomy (NCBI): domain Eukaryota; kingdom Metazoa; phylum Chordata; class Amphibia; order Anura; family Aromobatidae; genus Anomaloglossus; species Anomaloglossus baeobatrachus. The sequence continues at coordinate 82,850 of NW_027441924.1, read as the reverse complement.
ATTTATCTATGGTATTTGTGGGACAAATGAAGAGTATTATAGATAGCACAATAGACTACATTTCCAAAAGTTAATAGCAAAATAAATAAAAACTTAGCACGATTATTATTGTCATTTAGCTGACATCATTTTTTTCCTTAGTTTAGCTAAATAGATGTTTATCTGGCAATCATTAAATGGAATTTGTCACTGGGTTTTGCTATCTCATCTCAGAACAGCATGATGTAGGGGCAGAGACCCTGGTTTCAGCGATGTGTCACTTACTTGGCTGCTTGCTGAAGTTTTGATAAACATCAGTTTTATCTGCTTAAGATCTACCAGTTCTTGAAATGCTGCTCTGTGTATAACCTCACCCACATCACTGATTGGCAGCTGTGTACAATAAGCAAAGACAGAAAGCTGCCAATCATGGGTGGGGCAGGGGTATACAGAGCTAATGGAGATCGACGATACATGGTAGAAGGTTTACTAGTTCTCTAGTGATAATCCCTTGGTGGTAATACAGTGATTTTATTAAAACTACAGAAACCATCCCAGTAAATGACACTTCAGAGTCCCTCTCTGTCACAGCGTTTGGCTGCGTAAAATGCTCCCTGACTTTCTATTTTTTACTGCTGTCTGAATTCATTGTACTAGGTATCTCCTCTGTTGGGTTTTCATCTTTTTCCCCGTTAGGACCTAAGGGAACTCTTCTTCCCTTCAGTTGCTAATAATCTGTATTTTCCCTTGGGTTTAAATACTCTCATGTTCCCTGGACTTGTGCTGGTGATATTCAGTTCATTCACAAGTTCTGGATGCAAGCAGGTGGCTTGCACGCATCAGAAGGTTCATTGTTGCACTTTACTGAACTTTTTACTGAGTCGTCTAGAGATAAGTTGTTTGTTGTTCTCCCTTGTTTGTTATCTCTGTGTGTCCTTTAGTGCTTAGTGGGGTTGACGAAGAGCTCATCCCATCCGTTCCCTATTTAGGGCTCAGATCAGGGTCAGGCTAGAGTCAGGTATCCGGCTCGGCGCATAGGTGTGGAATCTATCTAGGGTGGTGAGGGAACTCAGATCCCAGGGTAGACTAAAGGTGGCTTTACACGCTACGATTTCGCTACAGCAATCTCGTTGGGGTCAAGGAATTTGTGACGCACATCCGGCCGCTGTAGCAATCTCGTTGTGTGCGATTTTGAATCATCGCAAAAACATTCAAAATCGCCCATCGGTGACATGCCCCCCTATTCCCAATTATTGTTGCTGCTGCTTGGACGATGTAGTTCCTCATTCCTGTGGCAGTACACATCGCTATGTGTGACACCGCAGGAACGAGGAACCTCACCTCACCTGCGTCATGGCAGCAATGAGGAAGGAAGGAGGTGGGCGGGATGTTACGTCCCGCTCATCTCCGCCCCTCCGCTTTGATTGGGCGGACGCTTAGTGACAACGCTGTGACGCCGAACGAACCGACCCCCTTAGAAAGGAGGCGTTACGCCGGTCACAGCGACGTCGCTACGCAGGTATGTGTGACGGGGTACGCGATTTTGTGCACGACGGGCAGCGATATGCCCGTATCGCACAAACAATGGGGGCAAGCACGCACGCTATCGATCTCGCAAGCGAGATTGCAGCGTGTAAAGCGGGATTAAGTCAGGGGTCACAATCTCCCCCTTCCCTAGGCTTCCCTTTCGCTGTTCATTTGGTACTTCCCCGTACCTAGCGTGACACTATCTTTACATTATTCTGATTTTTAATTAAGTAGTAAACAGTTAGTGACAGAATCTCATTAAATTCACAAATCCCCAGCATAAGTATCATAAATGTTACTTGCTTTTCACACAGAGCTAGGCCCCTTTTAGCTCTGGTCTCTTCTACACTTGTAATAAAGGTTTGTGGGCAGAGATGAGTGAACCTGAATAGTAAAGTTCGGTGTTTGTACCAAATACAGACTTTATATAAAAAATCAGTGTTAGAGTTCGGAGTTCGGGTGCTTTATGTATCCTAACCACTCGATCTAGCATCGGTGTGCTCGGATACACTCAGTGTTCGGCCCAGTGCGAGCCGCTTGCAGAGTGTGAATGGCTTTCACGGGGAGGTAAAAACATTGTTATAGGATGTATTGTGCACAAGGAAAAAACTCCGTCATCCCTCCCCCTGTAATAAATACTCTGTTAATGGCCGGTTACATGTGGGCGGAGACCCGAACTGTCCAATCAGTGGCTTCCAACGGGGTTCAGGTCAAGTCCGGTTTCCGAACTAAACTTTATTTAAAGTCCGACTGAAAAAGCCGAACCCGAACTTCAACGGGTCCGCTCATCTCTATTTGTGGGTAGCCCCACAAAAAAAACAATCCCTTTGGATATTAGACATATACAATCCTTCCATTTTTTTTTTATTACAACAATTATCTTTTGCAAAAGGGATTGTTTTTATAACATAAAGAGCCCAGTTTATGCGGGGACCACTCTTGATGGATGAAGTGCCTTCTCATGAATCTGGAGCGTTTGACGAGTGGCATGTGCCTTCTTGTGCCATGCTAGAAATATTACTCCCATCAGACACTGGAGTGAGATTTCTGGCATAGGGAACACCACATCTCATCATGAATTTAAGGAGCTGTGGTGTCACGCCCCCGTCCCACCCAAACTCTGCCAATTTTGGAGTGAAATGGCAAAATCTGCCAAAATTTGAGAATGAATGAATTGATCCAAATTTTTGGGACTTTTCACAGCTTCTGTAACTTTTTTTTGGCATACAAGCTTTGATAAACTGGGACCAGAGTGTCTTAACAACTTTCACATATCTAGGATGCATAGTGCGATTCACTTCTGCGCTGTCACGGCTGGGGACAGAAGCTATACCAGCTGTATATTACAATACAAAGGGAAGGGGAAAATAATGCCCTATCACTAGGGAAAGAGTGAAGTGGTGACCCCTGACAATACAGCTCACCCTCACTGCCCTCACCAACCCTATACAGGTTCTGCACCTATCGCCGAGCAGGAATACATCACCCTAGGCAAACCCTGATCTGGGCCTAAGTAAGAATGGCAGGTATGAGCTCTTCATCAAACTGACGCTAAGGGAGACAAAAGGAAACAATACAGGGGAGACACAAATGCTACCACCTGAGCCCAGGTACATAGCAAAATTCAAACACTTATCTTAGGAGTAGTTACCACAGAAGTCTGTAGAACAAAAAGAGGAGACAACTGCTGCAAATCACAGACAGGATCAACTATAAACCTCACCCAAAGCACCCAAGGGTGAGGTTTATAAAGGAAGTCAGAGGCTCACAACTGAGAGAGAAAAAAACTGATAGTTTTCCAGAGTCATAGAGTCCGCTGCTGCAGAAACAGAGAACTGTCAGTTAACAACACGTTCTGCAAATTTTTGGGATTTTCCAACACTTCTGCCATTGGATTCTCTGCCGGCCGTGACAACTCTGTGACATCCCCTCACTATTTTTGTGCTAAATGCCTACAGCTCTGACTCAACTCCAGAGGTTCACAGGCAAAATCATCACATCTAAACAATAGAGAAAGACGGGCATGAAGAATATACATTTACAAGCATTTATTAACAAAGTCAAGTTTTGAAATGCAATTAGATACAATATGATATACTTCAGAGTTCCTATCTCCAATCTGGGGCTGCGCTTTGTAGTAAATGAATCAGTGGGCAACCTGAGATTAGTGAATTATCTAAATATAATCCAGTATCAAAAGCTTTCACAAATGTTCATAAAGGCTCTCAAAATACCCAACTTACTAGCAAAGCGGAGCTTGAATTTCCACTTTGTGGGATCTTAGTATGTAGAGCGGGATCCCACAAACCTCTGCGGCTGCTCTAAGCACAAGAAGTAGCTCTGTCAACTAATCCAGGGCTGTCACAAACTTTTTTTAAGGTTTTACTGAAGTACTTAAGAAGGATGCCGCAGAGCTGGGGTCGTAGAGCTCACTCTTCCACTGTGAGGGTGATCACTGAGGGTTGTGGGATCTCACAACCTAGAAGTTCCTTTTGGGGGACATTAGGGACACTTCAAAAAGTTTTGGTACTGGATTATATTTAAAAAATTCACTAATCTGCGACTTTTCACTGTTTTAGTAAATAATAAAGGCAGCCACAGATTTATTATAAGCACTATTTAGAGGGAAAGTCATCTAACACATTGCACTAGAAACTGGGGGATATTACCCTTGTAACAGAGTCAGCAGCAGATCCCCCCATAAGGCTGGAATCACACTTATGTGTGTAAAATCGGTCCGAGTCTCATGCTAGAAAGTAGCATGAGCTCTGTTCACATTATGATCAGTGTGCAATGCAACTGCAATGCGATTCTGTGATTTTTCATTTGATTGTAGTCCGTGTGCAATCCGTGTTTGATGCGTATGTGTTCCTTTTTGTATTCTCAGCAGCTATGTCATCTGCCATTCAGCTCTGCTACATGGCCACTGACAGCAGATACAGACAGAGCCATGTAGCAGAGCTGAATGGCCGCTGACAGCAGACACAGACAGAGCCGCGCAATCAGAATGAAGTCGGATGAACTTCATCCGACTTCACTGTCATCCCGCGGCTCTGTCTGTGTGTCATGGCCAGATTTTCGGTCACCGGTGAGTGGCTGCAGTGATCTCCGCTATCAGCGGTGCCATCACTGAGGTTACCCGCTGCCACAGCAGAAGTCCTCCCGCTGAGATCTGTGGCCGCGGGTAACCTGAGTGACGTCATCGCTGATAGCGCGACTCACTTCAGTCGCTGCGGGGAGCTCACAGAGAGCGGTCGTGGTCTGTGACCGCTGTCAGCTTCCGATGTAGCAGAACTGAAAGCGTCGTGGGACTTCTGTGGATTACGTTGGACATGGAGGGTTATTTGGGGACTTTAATAAAATGGTGAAAGAGGTTGTTGTTTTTTGTCATTTATTACAAATAAAGGATTTTTGGATGTGTGTGTTTATTTTCTTTAACTAACAGGTTAATCATGGAAGTTATCTTGGGGAGACATCTGCCATGATTAACCTAGGACTTAGGCAGGCTTTGCAGCCTAGAGCTGTGGAGCTATGTTCCGCCCTTTGATCCCTGTGACCCGTGCGCGCCGCTCACTGGCCTCGCCCGCCCCCTGGCCGTCCTTCTTATGGGTGGGGGTGGCCTGGCGTCCAGATCATTCTGGGCTCCGGGCTTCCCTTCTCATTGGGCGGCCGGGGGGCGTGTGATGCTTATCGTGCGGTGCGCATGCGTCCGAGCAGGGATCCGATTGGCTGGAACGCATTTCCTAGGTCATTGCAGGTCCAATGGGATCATGTGACTCCCTATTTAAGGTCCTTGAACGGCATTATTCCACACCTTCCCTGATGAAGCTATAAACAACCTGTGTTGCGAAACGCGCGTAGGAGGGCGTTTTTTACTGGTGTGGGACGCTCGGGTGACCACCTTCATTATTATGTCTGGGACTTGTATTTACTCTGTATCATGTGACTAGCGGTTTTTAGTGCCTCTGCCCTGTTCTGATTGTGGGATGCTGATTTGGCTTGTACGTTTTTCTATATACCACGCCAGGATAGAGGCGCCTCACCTGCTAGCCACTTATGATTATTCCTTCATTTTACTTGGTCCCCGTCCAGATTATTTCTCTCTATTATGGTGGTTTTTACCTCTGCTCCCCATCATTATGTGGTCTTTCACCTTTGCCTCTTATTAGCACCATTATATATTTGCAATAATTTGAAACCTATTTTTAATATTTATATTCAATAGAGAATCTGATGTTTTATAATCAGCCCTTTGAATGCTCCAGTTTTTGTTTTTCTTTGTGCTTTATGGAGTGGCGTAGATTTTGATGCGAGATGTGCCCTTGTTCAATAATTTTGTGTCTTAGGCTTTGCACGTTGCGACTTCGCAAGCCGATGCTGCGATGTCGCACGCGATAGTCCCCGCCCCCATCGCAGGTACGATATCGTTTGATAACTGGCGTAGCGAAAATTATCGCTGCGCCAGCTTCACATGCACTCACCTGCCCTGCGACCGTCGCTCTGGCCGGCGACCCGCCTCCTTCCTAAGGGGGCGGGTCGTGTGTCGTCATAGCGACGTCACACAGCAGGCGGCCAATAGGTGCGGAGGGGCGGAGATGAGCGGGATGTAAACATCCTGCCCACCTCCTTCCTTCCGCATATCCTACGGAAGCCGCGGTGACGCCGGTAGGAGATGTTCCTCGCTCCTGCGGCTTCACACACAGCGATGTGTGCTGCTGCAGGAGCGAGGAACAACATCGGACCGTCGCGTCAGCGTAATTATGGATTACGCAGACGCTGCACCGATGATACGATTACGACAATTTTGCGCTCGTTAATCGTATCATCTAGGCTTTACACACTACGATGTCGCATGCGATGCCGGATGTGCGTCACTTTCAATTTGACCCCACCGACATCGCAGGTGCGATGTCGTAGTGTGCAAAGCCCGCCTAAGTGGCAGCTTATTACCTCGATTGCCACCGCACCAGGGCAATTCGGGATGAGCCGGGTACAGTCCCGGGACTGTCGCATCTAATGGATGCGGCAATTCCGGGCGGCTGCAGGCTGATATTTTTAGGGTGCTGGTCTCCCCATAACGTGGAGCTCCCCATCCTGAGAATACCAGCCTTCAGCCGTGTGGCTTTACCCTGGCTGGTATCAAAATTGGGGGGACCGCACGCCGTTTTTTTTTAATTATTTATTTATTTTACTTCATGACATAGACCCGCCCACTGGCAGCTGTGATTGGTTGCAGTGAGACAGCTGTCACTCATCGTGGGGGCGTGTCTGACTGTAACCAATCATAGGCGCAGGTGGGCAGGGAAAGCAGGGAATACGAGATTGAATAATGAGCGGACGGCTTTTTCAAAAGAGAAGCCTCCAGTGTGAACGCCGTGCAGCGCCACGCTGGTGATCGTGGATCGGTGAGTATGAGAGAGGGGGTGGGAGGGAGAGACCGACATGGACAGAGAGAATAGAGACCGAGAGGGAGACACCGACTGACAGAGATAGATTGACCGACATTGTCAGACCTCACTCATTTACCAGTGTTTTCTGAAACATGCGATAAATGTATTTAGAAAAACGGATGTCACTAGGATGGTGTGTGTGCCGGCCCTGTGACATCCGCTTATTTACCCGCTCCCATAGAGTTGCATTGGAGAGACTCGCGCGAGAAACTCACCAAAATGCAGCATGCTGCGATTTCTTTCTCAGTCAGATTTGGACTGAGAAAAAAATAGCAGATGGGAGCTGCCTCATTGATTAACATTGGTCCGAGTGCAGTGCGAGAATTTCTCGCATTGCACTCATGCGAGTTAATCGCAAGTGTGAAGCCGGCCTAACAGTGCGTCATGACCACATTCTTATGGTTTGAAAAATACGATAAGTTTAAAAAGAGAGAAAATAGTTCTATCTCTCACCAATTCTTACTTGAGCAATTGTAGCCAATTTTTAAATAAAACCCTTTGAATCATCTGACAACAGAACCTGATTAATGATAAAAAAAATTTGCCAAATTCTGAAAACAAGAATGGCTGCTCCGCTCTGTTGGTTTTCTGATGGTCGGCAAGACTTGATTTACCAGTTAAACATTTCAATTATTCACAGCATGAAAAAGGTTCCTTCCCTGTGCGGCTTCTTCACATGTTTAACAAGATCTGATTTCTAAGAAATACATTTTCCACATTCAGAACATAAAAATGGTTTATTTTGTGTGATGTTTTTGATGGTAAACAAGACCTGATTTACTAGTAAAACATTTACCACATTCTGGGCATGAAAATGGCTTCTCCCTTGTGTGAGATCTTTGATGAACAACAAGGTGTGATTTCTGAATAAAACATTTCCCACACTCTGAACATGAATACGGCATCTCCCTTGTGTGATTTTTCTGATGTCTAACAAGGTCTGCTTTCTGAATAAAACATTTCCCACACTCTGAACATGAAAATGGCTTCTCCCCTGTGTGATTTTTCTGATGTCTAACAAGGTCTGCTTTCTGAATAAAACATTTACCACACTCTGAACATGAAAATGGCTTCTCCCCTGTGTGATTTTTCTGATGTCTAACAAGGTGTGATTTCTGAATAAAACATTTCCCACACTCTGAACATGAAAATGGCTTCTCCCCTGTGTGATTTTTCTGATGTCTAACAAGGTGTGATTTCTTAATAAAACATTTCCCACACTCTGAACATGAAAATGGCTTCTCCTCTGTGTGAATTTTCTGATGTCTAACAAGGTCTGCTGTCCGAATAAAACATTTCCTACACTCTGAACATGAAAATGGCTTCTTCTCCCCTGTGTGAATTTTCTGATGTCTAACAAGGTTTATTTTCTGAATAAAACATTTCCCACACTCTGAACATGAAAATGGCTTCTCCCCTGTGTGAATTATTTGATGGATATTAAGATGTGATTTCCTGGTAAAACATTTCCCACATTTTGAACACGAAAATAGTTTCTCCCTTGTAGGAGCCGTTTCATGTCCCACATCCTTTCTGTAACTTTTATTTTGCTCACAATTCTGTGATAAATCAGAATTTTGGACTTGTTTGAAAAGATCAGATGATAGATCTTTCCGAGGAAGGACTGGAGGTATATCTGGGACAGCAGCATGCTCTTCATATGTATCATGTGTGATACTTTCATCATCTGTTACAAATTCTGAACATATTTTATTTCCATCTGAACTCCCGATACAGTCATCTGCTAAAAATAAACAGCATGTTATTATTTTTTAATGATATCATGAAAGTACATTTATTTTTTAAATCATAACATCAGAAATTAAATCAGGAAAAAATATATTCTGAATCTGTTTTCCAATTTTGACATCTAAAGGCCCCGTTACACGCAATGACATATCTAACGATATGTTGTCGGGGTCACGGAATTCGTGATGCACATCCAGCGTCGTTAGTGACGTCGTTGCGTGTAACAGCTCCGAGCGAGTGTTAACGATCAAAAATACTCACCTTATCGTTGATCGTTGACATGTCGTTAATTTTCAAAATCTCGTTGGTCGTTGTGGACGTAGATTGTTTGTCGTTCCTGAGGCAGCACACATCGCTCCGTTTGACACCCCAGGAACGACGAACAACAGCTTACCTGCGTCCTCCGGCAACGAGGTGGGCGTCACTTTCCTGCGGCTAGTCTCTGCCCCTCCGCTTCAATTGGACGGCTGCCGTGTGACGTCGCTGTGACACCGCACGAACCGCCCCCTTAGAAAAGAGGCAGTTCGCCGGCCACAGCGACGTCGTTAGGCAGGTAAGTCCGTGTGACGGGGCCTAGTGATATTGAGCGCCACGACCAGCGATTTGCCCGTGATGCACAAACGACGGGGGCGGGTGCTTTCACAAGCAACATCGCTAGTGATGTCGCTGCATTTAAAGCCCCCTTTAGAGTTACATCTTCATTAATTCGGATCTCCCATTACTAGCAACAGTTCTCTGGAATGTGCTATTACAAATAATCTGATAGATTTTCACAATGTGACTGCAGGATAATGAGGGACAGGGGCTCCTATACTGTCCCTCACGCTAGGGGACCCTAAGCTATTCCTAACCTCTGGATTGCCCCTGAAGGTGGAGATGCCAGAGTCCTGTACCTTACTATTCTCCTTACCAGATTTAATCTCTTATCCCCCCCCCCCCCGGGAAAGGAAGGGGCAGGAGTATGATTGATGGAAACACAGATTAAGACAAATGGGACACATTGCAAACTCACAGAAATAAACAGTGAGAGACTAAGGAGAAAAGCAAGAGCAGAAATGCAGCAACAAAAAGACAACAAGGGTTAGCACCACAACAGCTCACAGTAATAATGCACAACAACCACCGTTAAGTCTGGATTACAACACCTCACCAGACCTGTATAGGTAAACTATAGCTGGCATTAATGAAATAGTCCAGCCAGCATATGCAGAAGGGGAGCGAATGATACTTTCTCCTCTACAGCATGTGATCAAAGACATTAACAAGCAGCCCAGGAGAGAATAACTCTTGCTAGCCTGCCCAAGCCTGTGGTTCGATGCCTGCGTCTCCCTGCGCTGCTCACAGACATCAGAGAAGTGAAAATGCAGAGTACCATAATCTATAATTTCCACAGATCCTGACGCCGCCATGACAGTTGGCAAAACCTGCAAAAATCTCCTTGTAACATTGATGCACAACATAGACCTTTAAAAAGAGATTTTCGTTCGAAGACGAACATAAAATAGTTACAGACAGATGCCGGATATTTAATGGGGCTGTAACATTGATGGCCCATCCTAAAGGCCGCTTTACACGCTGCAACATCGCTATCCGATGCTAGCGATGTTGAGCGTGATAGCACCCGCCCCCATCGTACGGTCGATATGTGGTGATCGCTGCTGTAGCGAACATTATCGCTACGGCAGCGTCACACGCACATGCCTGCTCTGCGACGTCGCTGTGACCGGTGAACTGCCTCCTTTCTAAGGGGGCGGTTCGTTCAGCGTCACAGCGACGTCACTAAGCGGCCGCCCAATCAAAGCAGAGGGGCGGAGATCAGTGGGACGAACATCCCGCCCACCTCCTTCCTTCCTCATTGCCGGCGGCCGCAGGTAAGGAGAGGTTCCTCGTTCCTGCGGTGTCACACGTAGCAATGTGTGCTGCCGCAGAAACGAGGAACAACATCGTTACTGCAGCAGCAACGATAATTAGGAAGAGGGGGGCATGTCACCGATAAGGGATTTTGAACGTTTTTGCAACGATTCAAAATCGCTAATAGGTGTCATACGCAACGACATCGCTAAAGCGGCCGGATGTGCGTCACAAATATTGTGACCCAAACGAGATCGCTTTAGCTTTAGCGATCTCGTAGCGTGTAAAGTCACCTTAAGGCTTTGTAAACAAAGCAGGTAGCAGGGTCTTGCAGTCTGTGCAGAAAAACATTAGGGCTCCAATTCATCAAGACCGACAATGTACACTGAAAAATGACATCAGGGACTGGAGTGAGATTTTTGGCATAGGGAACGCCGCAGTTTGTTATGAATCAGAGAAGCGGTGGCATCACACCCTTCTTCTGGCCAAGCTCTACCCATTATGGCAAATCTGGTTAAAATTGGCGTGAAACCTCCAAAAGTCGCACAATTTTTTTCACAACTCTGTGTTGCACAAACATTTTTGGGAACTTTTGAAGTGATTTATGCCAGAATTCTGACATAATTGCTTTGATGAATCAGGGTCTGGGTGTCAACTCTCCTTCTGTATGTGTCTCTATTCCTTCCAGGGTAGTTTGCCAGAAGTTCACATTCTCTACAGCAATAATTTTATTACATCTTCTTTAGTAGTTGAAAACGTTTGCATTTCAGTGTGCGGCTGTAACTCTGCCCATTTTGGCAAAGCTGGTTAAAATTGGCATGAACACACACACACACACACACACACACACACACACACCGGCCTGTCTCCTCTTCAGCTTTAGACTTTATTATGTAAGCAAAGGTGTCTTAATTGACGTGATGTCAAAGAGGTCCTTAAGCAGTCCTATAATCGATATATAAACACTGGGGCTGCAAAGAGAATGGGGGCCCCGTGAAATTGCCCAGTTTGCTCTCCATTTCCCCTAATGCCAGTCCTGCATGCCAGCCTGTGTTCTATTCAATTAATTTAGACTCCTGCAATTAAGAGACCTTTGGTTACCTCATGTCACATGACTCTGAAGTCATCAAAGGTCCTTAAACAATCAACTTCAGAATACAACTGATGGGGACCCGAAGAGAGTGAGGTTCCTGAGAAATTGCGCAGTTTGACTCTTCCCAACCTTGGCCCTGACAGTAACTATTTTTGGACTAGGGCTTATATTTCAAGCATTCGCCAAAAATCCCATAAAATCATGCTAGATCTTATTTTTGGTGTAGGTTGTCTTTTTGAGGAAACAGGGTATTCATGAACCCTCTGCAGGTCTTTGAGTTGCCTTCATAATGACATAGAGAAGGCACTAGAAACAAACAGCAGAAGAAGCAGAAGCAAAGAAAACACAGCTGAAAAAAAACAGAGCAGAAAACCTAAAAATGTAACACGCAAATTAGTGCAGAAAGTACATGAGTAGATATCTCTTACTGGATAGAGCTGGAGGAAACACATCCTGAGGAACATCGGGGTCTTCTTGTTTACAGTCCTGTGGGAGAAGAGGACGGGGACATTTCTCTGGTGTCGTCCTCTTACTGGATAGAACTGGAGGAGACACATACAGGGACTGAATTCATTCCTTACATACAGATAATTATAGGCCGTGTGTATTTAGTCCTGTCTATTACCTGGTGATGTGAGGGGCTGGGGAACCTCCATCATGACGTCCTTGTACAGATCTTTGTGTCCTTCTAAATACTCCCACTCCTCCATGGAGAAATAGACGGTGACGTCCTGACACCTTATAGGAACCTGACACATACAATGATACCGTCACCCCCGATCCCTTCATAGCGTTACTGTATAATGTCCCAGCAGTGTCACCTCTCCAGTCAGCAGCTCAATCATCTTGTAGGTGAGTTCTAGGATCTTCTGGTCATTGATGTCCTCATGTATCGGGGGGTGAGGTGGAGGCCCCGTGATTGGGCTCAGGGGTCTTCCCCATCCCACAGACGCAGGGGCCTGATAGCGCTCACTAGAGGTCTTCTTCACTACTGTGTAATCCTGGTTATGGAGAGACACAGTAATAAATCTCACTCCAGACATTTCCAGAGTCCTCACCTCTCCAGTTCTGTCCATCTGTTATTCCCATAGATAAGAATGGTGTAATGTGACGTCATCAGAATCTCTCACCTCTCCAGTAAGCCGGAAGAGGATCTCTAGGGTGAGGTGTAATATCCTCTCCGCCATCTTGTCCCTGTCCATATCCATCCTTCACGGGGCAATCAGGAGAATTCTCTTCTATAGAAGATCTCCACTGAGAGGATCCGATATTGTAGGGACCTGAGATAATAAGGGGAAACATAGAATGAGAACATTCTGGGGGAACATAATACTGTGTGGGGAAAAAAGGGCCGAGGACCAAGGGCAGTAAGGGGCCGAGGACCGAGGGCAGAAAGGGACCGAGGACCGAGGGCAATAAGGGGCCGAGGACTGAGGTCAGAAAGGGGCCGAGGACTGAGGTCAGAAAGGGGCCAAGGACTGAGGGCAGAAAGGGGCCAAGGACTGAGGGCAGAAAGCGGCTGAGGAATGAGGGCAGAAAGCGGCCAAGGACTGAGGGCAGAAAGCGGCCGAGGACTGAGGGCAGAAAGCGGCCGAGGACTGAGGGCAGAAAGCGGCCGAGGACTGAGGGCAGAAAGGGGCCGAGGACTGAGGGCAGAAAGGGGCCGAGGACTGAGGGCAGAAAGGGGCCGAGGACTGAGGGCAGAAAGGGGCCGAGGACTGAGGGCAGAAAGGGGCCGAGGACTGAGGGCAGAAAGGGGCCGAGGACTGAGGGCAGAAAGGGGCCGAGGAATGAGGGCAGAAAGGGGCCGCGGATTGACAGCAGGAAGAGGCCAAGGACCGAAAGCAAAAAGGGGCCAGGGACCGAGGGCAGAAAGGGGCCGAGGACCGAGGGCAGAAAGGGGTCGAGGACTGAAGGCAGAAAGGGGCCGAGGACTGAGGCTAGAAAGGGGCCGAGGACCGAGGGCAGAAAGGGGCCGGGGACCGAGGGCAGACGGGTTTCCTCACTTCCGGCCTCTCATAGTTGGGGTGTTTGTATCTATCAGAGGAAAAGGAACAAAAACCTCACGATTCATAGAAATCAGCGAGAGAAAAACACCAAGAAAGTCTCAGAGCTGAAAAGGTTAATGCCGCCTGCCCCAGTAATGGGGAACCTCCACACACCTCCACCTGCAGAGCCGCACACTAGATATATAATACCCTGCACCTACCTCCTCCTGCAGAGCCGCACACTAGATATATAATACCCTGCACCTACCTCCTCCTGCAGAGCCGCACACTAGATATATAATACCCTGCACCTACCTCCACCTGCAGAGCCGCACACTAGATATATAATACCCTGCACCTACCTCCACCTGCAGAGCCGCACACTAGATATATAATACCCTGCACCTACCTCCACCTGCAGAGCCGCACACTAGATATATAATACCCTGCACCTACCTCCACCTGCAGAGCCGCACACTACATATATAATACCCTGCACCTACCTCCACCTGCAGAGCCGCACACTAGATATATAATACCCTGCACCTACCTCCACCTGCAGAGCCGCACACTAGATATATAATACCCTGCACCTACCTCCACCTGCAGAGCCGCACACTAGATATATAATAACCTGCACCTACCTCCACCTGCAGAGCCGCACACTAGATATATAATACCCTGCACCTACCTCCTCCTGCAGAGCCGCACACTAGATATATAATACCCTGCACCTACCTCCACCTGCAGAGCCGCACACTAGATATATAATACCCTGCACCTGCCTCCACCTGCAGAGCCGCACACTAGATATATAATACCCTGCACCTGCCTCCACCTGCAGAGCCGCACACTAGATATATAATAACCTGCACCTACCTCCACCTGCAGAGCCGCACACTAGATATATAATACCCTGCACCTACCTCCACCTGCAGAGCCGCACACTAGATATATAATACCCTGCACCTACCTCCACCTGCAGAGCCGCACACTAGATATATAATACCCTGCACCTACCTCCTCCTGCAGAGCCGCACACTAGATATATAATACCCTGCACCTACCTCCACCTGCAGAGCCGCACACTAGATATATAATACCCTGCACCTACCTCCACCTGCAGAGCCGCACACTAGATATATAATACCCTGCACCTACCTCCTCCTGCAGAGCCGCACACTAGATATATAATACCCTGCACCTACCTCCACCTGCAGAGCCGCACACTAGATATACAATACCCTGCACCTACCTCCTCCTGCAGAGCCGCACACTAGATATATAATACCCTGCACCTACCTCCACCTGCAGAGCCGCACACTAGATATATAATACCCTGCACCTACCTCCACCTGCAGAGCCGCACACTAGATATATAATACCCTGCACCTACCTCCTCCTGCAGAGCCGCACACTAGATATATAATACCCTGCACCTACCTCCACCTGCAGAGCCGCACACTAGATATATAATACCCTGCACCTACCTCCACCTGCAGAGCCGCACACTAGATATATAATACCCTGCACCTACCTCCACCTGCAGAGCCGCACACTAGATATATAATACCCTGCACCTACCTCCTCCTGCAGAGCCGCACACTAGATATATAATACCCTGCACCTACCTCCTCCTGCAGAGCCGCACACTAGATATATAATACCCTGCACCTACCTCCACCTGCAGAGCCGCACACTAGATATATAATACCCTGCACCTACCTCCACCTGCAGAGCCGCACACTAGATATATAATACCCTGCACCTACCTCCTCCTGCAGAGCCGCACACTAGATATATAATACCCTGCACCTACCTCCACCTGCAGAGCCGCACACTAGATATACAATACCCTGCACCTACCTCCACCTGCAGAGCCGCACACTAGATATACAATACCCTGCACCTACCTCCACCTGCAGAGCCGCACACTAGATATACAATACCCTGCACCTACCTCCTCCTGCAGAGCCGCACACTAGATATATAATACCCTGCACCTACCTCCACCTGCAGAGCCGCACACTAGATATATAATACCCTGCACCTACCTCCACCTGCAGAGCCGCACACTAGATATATAATACCCTGCACCTACCTCCACCTGCAGAGCCGCACACTAGATATATAATACCCTGCACCTACCTCCACCTGCAGAGCCGCACACTAGATATATAATACCCTGCACCTACCTCCTCCTGCAGAGCCGCACACTAGATATATAATACCCTGCACCTACCTCCACCTGCAGAGCCGCACACTAGATATATAATACCCTGCACCTACCTCCACCTGCAGAGCCGCACACTAGATATATAATACCCTGCACCTACCTCCACCTGCAGAGCCGCACACTAGATATATAATACCCTGCACCTACCTCCACCTGCAGAGCCGCACACTAGATATATAATACCCTGCACCTACCTCCACCTGCAGAGCCGCACACTAGATATATAATACCCTGCACCTACCTCCACCTGCAGAGCCGCACACAGATATATAATACCCTGCACCTACCTCCACCTGCAGAGCCGCACACTAGATATATAATACCCTGCACCTACCTCCACCTGCAGAGCCGCACACTAGATATATAATACCCTGCACCTACCTCCTCCTGCAGAGCCGCACACTAGATATATAATACCCTGCACCTACCTCCACCTGCAGAGCCGCACACTAGATATATAATACCCTGCACCTACCTCCACCTGCAGAGCCGCACACTAGATATATAATACCCTGCACCTACCTCCACCTGCAGAGCCGCACACTAGATATATAATACCCTGCACCTACCTCCTCCTGCAGAGCCGCACACTAGATATATAATACCCTGCACCTACCTCCACCTGCAGAGCCGCACACTAGATATATAATACCCTGCACCTACCTCCACCTGCAGAGCCGCACACTAGATATATAATACCCTGCACCTACCTCCACCTGCAGAGCCGCACACTAGATATATAATACCCTGCACCTACCTCCACCTGCAGAGCCGCACACTAGATATATAATACCCTGCACCTACCTCCACCTGCAGAGCCGCACACTAGATATATAATACCCTGCACCTACCTCCACCTGCAGAGCCGCACACTAGATATATAATACCCTGCACCTACCTCCACCTGCAGAGCCGCACACTAGATATATAATAACCTGCACCTACCTCCACCTGCAGAGCCGCACACTAGATATATAATACCCTGCACCTACCTCCACCTGCAGAGCCGCACACTAGATATATAATACCCTGCACCTACCTCCACCTGCAGAGCCGCACACTAGATATATAATACCCTGCACCTACCTCCTCCTGCAGAGCCGCACACTAGATATATAATACCCTGCACCTGCCTCCACCTGCAGAGCCGCACACTAGATATATAATACCCTGCACCTGCCTCCACCTGCAGAGCCGCACACTAGATATATAATAACCTGCACCTACCTCCACCTGCAGAGCCGCACACTAGATATATAATACCCTGCACCTACCTCCACCTGCAGAGCCGCACACTAGATATATAATAACCTGCACCTACCTCCACCTGCAGAGCCGCACACTAGATATATAATACCCTGCACCTACCTCCACCTGCAGAGCCGCACACTAGATATATAATAACCTGCACCTACCTCCACCTGCAGAGCCGCACACTAGATATATAATACCCTGCACCTACCTCCACCTGCAGAGCCGCACACTAGATATATAATACCCTGCACCTACCTCCACCTGCAGAGCCGCACACTAGATATATAATACCCTGCACCTACCTCCACCTGCAGAGCCGCACACTAGATATATAATACCCTGCACCTACCTCCACCTGCAGAGCCGCACACTAGATATATAATACCCTGCACCTACCTCCACCTGCAGAGCCGCACACTAGATATATAATAACCTGCACCTACCTCCTCCTGCAGAGCCGCACACTAGATATATAATACCCTGCACCTACCTCCACCTGCAGAGCCGCACACTAGATATATAATACCCTGCACCTACCTCCACCTGCAGAGCCGCACACCAGATATATAATACCCTGCACCTACCTCCTCCTGCAGAGCCGCACACTAGATATATAATACCCTGCACCTACCTCCTCCTGCAGAGCCGCACACTAGATATATAATACCCTGCACCTACCTCCACCTGCAGAGCCGCACACTAGATATATAATACCCTGCACCTACCTCCACCTGCAGAGCCGCACACCAGATATATAATACCCTGCACCTACCTCCTCCTGCAGAGCCGCACACTAGATATATAATAACCTGCACCTACCTCCACCTGCAGAGCCGCACACTAGATATATAATACCCTGCACCTACCTCCACCTGCAGAGCCGCACACTAGATATATAATACCCTGCACCTACCTCCACCTGCAGAGCCGCACACTAGATATATAATATCCTGCACCTACCTCCACCTGCAGAGCCGCACACTAGATATATAATACCCTGCACCTACCTCCACCTGCAGAGCCGCACACTAGATATATGGCTGCTCTGTGCTTACAGGACCTGTGATGATGTCACATGGAGGGGAGGAGTCAGGGGTCACATGATCAGCTCCTCAGTGTACTCCTATATTAATGTGCAGACACTGGATGAGGCGCGGTGTCAGTGGACGGTTATTGTAAACTATTGTTTTGTATGTATGTGACCCCTGTTGCGTATGTTTGTGACCCCTGTTGCGTATGTATGTGACCCCTTCACACTCTTATTTCGATCTTTGCTTTATTGAATTCTTTATTGATAAGTTCAGGTGAGGAGAAGATTTGTTGTACGACTTTTAAATAAAGACGTTTGGAACTGATCGGTCTTGATCACAAGTCGCTGAAAATGTGTGTACGACATATATGGAGCAGAGCTGTGCATGTAACGGAGTGTCACGCTCCCGGTGTCCCAGCAGCGCTCCTTACCTACTGAGCCGGTTTCACCATCCAGGCACCGCTCCGTACCCACTGATCCGGTCGCACCTGCATTGCACCGCTCCGTGCTCACTGATCCAGTCTCACCATCGCACCACCGCTCCTTGCTCACTAGTCCAGTCCATGCGCCCACCGGTCACGCCTGCCGCTCCTGCTCTTGATCCCCTGAGTCCTGTTCCGGGTCTCAGGAGTCTGACTCTGACTGATGCCTCTGTATAGGACCTGGCCGTGCCCACTCACCTGGTCTTATAGGCCCAGCACTGCTGCAACAGGAGACCTGAGGCTGTGCTGAGTATATAGGACTGGCCTTTCCATGTGGGCGGGGCCTGATCATCGTATGTGTTTCTATGCCTTGTCTTGTGAGCTAAGTGCTCAGGTCCTCTTGTTCCTGTTTCCTGTATTACTGCCTTAAAGTACTCTGTGACCCTAGTGAACTGGACCTGTCTTTGCTACTTGGTACCTGTACCTGTTCCTGTACTGTCCTATGGGACTCCATGACCCTGGTGACCTGGTTCTTCCCGTTCCTGCCACGCTAGTGCTCCAGCTGTTGAGGAGAGCCATAAGATGAAATACTTAATTAACTTCTTGACAAGGGATTGTGGGAAATATATCGATTTGCCTTACATAATTCAGGTTTCAGATCATATACATGACACAGATATAAAGATGGCCACCATTTCCTGTTATCCACACCTTGCTTGGAATGCAAGGTATGTCCAGATGAAAGAAGACCACCATATAAGGGAAGATCCCTGGTCAAGCTGGAAGACATCCCAGACCAAACCATCAGCATGGATGCACCAGATGACGTCCCTCCCATCGTCATGGTTTCATCCACTGGAGTCAGACCTGCCCATCAACAGCAACACGGATCTCCCCATTCGCTAGCCCATGAACTGTCCCACTAAATGGGCATATCTGAACTTGTGTACGCCCCTAGCCTATATCAAGAGGATGCATGAGTCTCCTCTGTCTGTTTTGGTGCCATTTTTTACTGTGACCAAGAAGAGACTTCATATCCGACTGTGTCTGGTGTGAATTCTTTTATGCATGCACTTGGCCCATATCAATTCGGCCAGGCAGTAGGCAACTAGTGATCTCTGGTTAAGAGTTCACCTTAACATTATTGGTGCCCAACGTGGGGCCAATAGACGGAGACACCTGAAATCCTGATGAACCGGCAACTGGAATGGCATGACGTGCTGGACACCCCAGGAAACTGATCACTTCCTAACGAGAGTATGGTAAGTCTGCTGATTTTTCATAATCTGTAGTCTTCCCGTGGTCTCGGTCTGGTGTGTGGCACTGATTGCCTGACTGTGTCCGGTTTGTTGGGGTATCTGTTGACGGGCAGACGGTTCTCACGGCTATTGGCCATATTAATCTCGGAAGAACCATCACATATTCAGTTGCCTGCTGCCTGTTGTGTATTTGTCTTGAGGAGAGATTGACTGGTAGTTAAGAGAGCATGTGGGTTTATGAGTTCTGTTAGTTGTTGCCTGTGATATGGTTTGTGGATCTAGTGGAGACTTAAGTAGTTAATATGGTTTGGTACAAGACTTAGAGATATAGGTCAGGTTTTAATTGGTCAGGTTAGGCACGTGTTTTTCACGGGCTCTCAAATTTGTTGATATAGTAAAGGATATTGTCTGTGGTATAGTATACGGTTGTCGCCTGTGGTACAGTTTATGGCTCTGTGAGGAAATACGTGGGACTGCTGGTACGTGGTAATCTTGGGGCCTAGCGCAGTATAGCGTGGAATGGCTGGTACGGATACCATTGGGGCATAGCGTTTAAGTTGCGCATTGTGGCTGGTACGTGGTAGTCTTGGGGCCTAACGCTGGACGTGAAATGGCTGGTACGGATACCATTGGGGCTTAGCGCAAGCTTGGGTGATATAATTGGTATGAGGTGTCTTGGGGTCTAGAAAAAGCGCAGGACGTGAATCGGCTGGTACGGGCACCTTGTAGCCAGGGGTGACACCATTGGTGTCTTTATGAATTACGGACCATGTAGAAACTGGGCAGGGACACCGTGACGAGGCGCCTGCTGCAGACTTAACAAAAACTTTACTTAGTGTTCAAGTTGTGTGTCAGTTGTGAGTCATCTAGTCCTGTGTTTGTTTGTTGGTTTTGTTGATATTGTTTATCTTGAGAGAAAGATGGAGAAATTGATGAAGTTGTGTGTAGTTGTGGTCGGAAAAAATCCGGATGAGTGGAATGTGTTGAGATGTGAGGACTCTAGGCCGCAATCCTGTGATAAACCATGTGCTAGTCATGGAGGCAGACATTTTAGGTAAGATTTTAAAATGGTGGACGAAGCACATGGCTACAGCATGATTGAGACAAAGAAAGCAAAGTGAGTCGGGGGTTTGTGTGAAGAAGACCATGTGCTCTGTAAATGTTTGAGCAATGGAAGGATGGAGTACTATAAATGTTTATAGCACTAAAAGATGGAACATTGAATGATTGGTAAGTTGTGGAAGACACTTAATATAGATCCAGTGTGCAGGTTGGATTGAGTCAGGACAGTCACAAGGAGGAATATCTTATTAATTAGTAAGCAATAAAATTAGAAAAAAAACCTTTAAATAACGTACCTTTGCAGTAGAGGTCATGATAAAGAAGTAAATAATAAATATTTCCGTTATGGATCTGATAGATTTATCCTGAGAGTTGCATGTTTTAAAAAATAAAAATAAACAAATAAATCAACAGTAAAATAAAAATAAACAAATAAATCAACAGAAGAAGGGAAATGTGACTAGTCTCCTGCAGCTGAGGAAGCCTCTTTCCATCTGGTTTTGGGGGGAGGAGCAATCTTAAAAACTTGTGGAACAGGGTTTTTTTGTCTCCCTTTGGAATCTATTGTGAGAGCAGCCCAAAAGAAAAAAAAAAAAAAATAGGGGCTTCCTGCATTTAATTCATTGCAAATTATATTGGAAAAAGGTCATTGACAGTAGTTTTATTTTACTAATTTTATCCCAAAGAAATAAAAGTCAACTGTGGACATGTTTAGATTCATTGATAGCTTTTCAAGCATAGAAGTCTGTTAGATAATTTTTCTATGGCAAATCAACATTTTGTTTTCCCACATGGCCAGTTTATTTGTTCTAGATTCTTATATCCCTTCAAGTTATAGGACAGGATCACAGAGATGCTGATAATGTCCTCAATGATTCAAAAATGAACGCCCCTACATCCAATATCCAAAGGTGTGCTACGTTATTATAGTTAATAATAATAATAATAATAATAATAATATAATAATAATTTATTAATATATTTATTAATAATTACAATAATTTGTTTTAAGGAATGTGGATGATTTATGGAATTCTGTGTTTTATATTTAATGTATTGAATAATCTGCTTTCTTTTTATAGAAAGAATGATTGCAATGCAGATTTCTGTGGTTCAAGCAAAGGTTATAAAAGCCATTGAAAGGGTTTTCCATTATTACGTTACAGATAAAAACAATATTTCTGGTGTTCCCGATTAGGTACAATCTATACAATGTGACTTTCATGCCTAAATGTAGAGCTCCGGGGCCACACACTTTTTGAATCTAATTATGTTTTGGATAATAGATTCATAAAGGGGGGGAAAGATGATGTGGAAAATCACACATATTATTTAAGGTTTTAATTTGTTCATCGATTGAGTTTTTCTATTAAGTTGTCTTTATATTTTTATCTGTAAGGAGGATACAGCAGACAGACATATCTCATGATTGCTCTGATGTAACAAGAATTGTCAGGTTTTGAACATGTCTCAGATGAGGCCATTGCTAATGCAGATTTTGAGTTTTTCCGTAGATGGATCCAGATACCTAGATGCTGGTTGATTCTGCACTGGATATGCTGAGGTTACGCAACATGAGGTATTAAAAATCAAACCACTCCTCTCTCATCGGAATAGGAGAATGAGATGAAGATTTGCGATCACTGTGGTTTGTAGAGCGGAAAAGGGTAAGATAGTCAAAATGTGGATATAGGCAGCAGCCGGAGGAGATGCTCGCACAGGTGCACAACAAAGAAGCAGTGAATGAGCCTAGAGTTGAGAGTCCTTATGCAAAGCAGACCAGTACCTCGGTGGCTCCTGTCACGTCGTCCGTGACATTGGTCACTCCTTGTGTTCTTAAATCCTTACAGGAACAAGCGATTCAGCAAGGAATGGAGTGTGAGACGCAGGGAGCCAGTGACTGAGAAAGGTCTGTGGATAAAGGGCGGTAAGCTTTCTCTGCCGTGAGCGTTCTACTCAATAATGGCCCAGGTAACCCATGTGACAAAGGTGTTGGGATGGACAAGATATGGGCGGCACCACTGCTCAGTACCCAGGTGGCCAGACACCTCCAGTCTAGTAAGACGTGTGCCTATTAAGGTAGAAAAAAACCCTGTAAAGACCTCGTAGAAACACCCCCCTCATCCGCTCTACTGCTCCGGTGATTGCAGATTAGTCATATACATCTACCATGAGTAGGTTTATATGAGTTTTATGCGTGTTGTGTGAGTTTCTTTTCAGGCCTGCTCTGAAACATATCCAGTATGGAAAACATTACTGCTGAAAAACTCATGATGCTGGTGGTATGTAAAGATGGAGTTCCTAAAAAGTGGTAAAAAGTACATATTCTATAGCACAGGTCATTATAAAGATCTTACAGTACCTGATGAACCCATCTGCCATTGTGAAGAGGGGAGAAATGCGTTGCGCTTCTTTCATGCTAAATGTCTGACAAATATGCGTTTATTTTATTAGCCTGAGTGTGAATTGGACAGCGGAGGGTCTGTGATTGGACGAGATCTCCTCAAGACTTTACCTGGCCTTATTATTATTATTATTATTATTATTATTATTATTATTATATTGATACAGTGGGTACATGTTATACATGTGAGATATTTAATTTCTTTTAGGGTTTGGTCCTTCAATTTTGCTGTATCATATTGATTTAAGCTACCAAACAGCTATGTAAATACAGAGTGTGAATATTTAATCTTTTGGAAGGAATTGGATATATAATTGCATATTGATGCCTCTTTATCCCTGTATCTCACGGTTTCTATATTCCCTCACTGACATTAGCAGCACGTATTACCTTAGCAGTGTAGGGATAGGGAGGGTGAGCCGTCGGTGAGCGGGGGCGCCAATTCGCCTTATAGGGTGCCGACCTCCGCTGCGAGGTAGGGAGAGTTTAGGGCTATTGCCCCAATCCCTGCCCCCTCCTTTATTGGAATATTTAATTGTGTCTATAATCACATGGGTGGATGTTGTTTGGAATTTTAATGATTATTACATAAACATGTAACGATCCACAAGATAATGGTGAACGCTGCAAATCATGTAACAAATGTTCGTTTTCCTTTATTAATTAGATCTTTATATAAGGTATTTTTGGTTTAGTACCTAGAACGTGATTATATTTCTCACAGATACTGCAGATACAGTGTGATATCCTGACCAGTGATGTATGAGCCATATACGACTGCCTATATAGTGTGTTAAACATGTGTATCCTCCAATTCCAGATCCTAAATCAGTGTTAGGAGCACGTGGTCTCCAGCCAGGAGACTGGGTGATCCTAAAAAGACAAGTCAGAATGAGCCATGAGTCAGAATCAGGTGGACCGATCCAGCTTTTCCCAACCACAGCGACTTCCATGAAGCTTGAGGGAAAACCCATCTGGAGACAACAACCGCTGTAAAGAGTCCATCGTACCAGCAGAATGAGGGTCACCTAGTGCTGGATTATCTCACATAGAACCTTATGGAGAATTTCTAGATTGGGGATGATACATGGGAAATAACGATAAGGGAACATTGGGTACAGGAACATTACACAAATAAGGGCTCATGGTGGAAAAAAACATTATCTGACCTGAACCAATCAATTATTTTAAGGGTTTAAGTGACTTTTTAAGGATAACATACACTTGTAGGTAACTGGTATTGTTTTATTTGTTGGTATTTGAAGCCGTAAAAGTGCTACTCTGTGTTACTGAAGGTAATCGGATCCATGTGTAAGGGAAATCTTGTTAAAGGCCTCTTGGTGGTAGATTGTGGACCCGAGACAAGAAGAGATCCATTAGTGATGTGATACAATCAGGTGTATTCGGGTAGAAAAGTCTTGAAGACGCGGACAGCACTCAGATGTTGACTGAGATTCAGTCTTTCAGAAACAGTAACGCTAAAAGCTGCAGCATAACAGTAAGAAGCTTATTCTTGCAATTGCCTTACTCTTTCTTATCGATTAATCTCAAAATCTTCGGTATTAAATAGTCTGTTCTAAGGACTGGTTCGTTACCTGTGCCTCTGTGAACTGTGTGTGCGGGATGTGATCAACTCTCTGATTAGCAGTCTGTACCAGCGGGGGCAAAGGCTTAGCATTGCTTGTATAGCGGATAGAAAAATGAAAAAGTTGCAGTTAAAGCATTAGAGCTGATGTGTTAGAGGACCACGGTAGGGTCAGAAGGTTAATAAAGTATTTAGGGGGGACTGTTGAGGAGAGCCATAAAATGAAATACTTAATTAACCTCTGGACATAGAGCATTGTGGGAAATATGTCGATTTGCCTTACATAATTCAGGTTTCAGATCGTATACATGACACAGATATAAAGGTGGCTGTCGTTGCCTGTTTATCCACACCTTGCCTGGAATGCAAGGAATGTCCAGGTGTAAGAAGATACCATATAAGGGAAGACCAAACCAAAGATCAGATGACATTACAGACCAGACCATCCAGCATGGATCCACCAGATGACGTCCTTCCCATCACCATCACCATGGATCCATCCAGTGATGTCATAGACCCACCTACAATGACGCCTACAAATCAGCTCATGGACTAATACATTGTTCGACCCACTGACCAATGAGCACATCCGGACATGCCCCTTTGCAAGGTTATATCAGAGCAAGCTCAGTTGTAATAAAGCAGAGCATGGGCTGACTTCTGTCGAGGAAAGATGAATATCCGACTGTGTCTGATCTCATTTTTCAAGCATGCACTCGACCCACACCAATTAGACCAGGCAGTAGGCAACCAGTGATCTCTGGTTAAGAGTTCACCTTAACAATTTAATTGGTAGTCCACATTTTGAACCTGTTTTAAATTGCGTGGTACAACCACAAGGATATGCTGATTGTTAGGATGTGACATATTGGCCAATAAACTACTGTAGGCTTTTTTATAGTTCTTTGACTTCATAATGTCTTTTCTAGCATCAGTAAACACTGTTTTCATTGTAGGAATGAAGGGTTGCTTTGTCAGCTTCTGATTACCATGGGCTGATGGCCTATGTAGTTTTTCATCTCCGAAATAATGAATGACAAATAATCGATTCATGTCTGATGACTCTCTGAGAAAATATACGTTTCTTGAAACCAGAAAATGTTTGTTTTTTCGCTCAATTTGGATCTTTAAGGTAGTAGTATTGTTTAATAACTGTAGGCAAACATTCCATCTTTGAAGTCACATTAGAACCTTTGCAAATCCACCTGTACTGGTCATACCTGAAATCCATTTAATGTGCCCTTTCCGGTGATTGTGAGCAGTACACATAGACTTCTCCTCCTTTTGGCAATACTGGAGGCATCAAAATAACTTTTGATTCATTGAGTTCTATCTTGCTAAGAAGTTTCAAAACTTCATCCAATGCTAATGGCTCATGCACCCCAAAAAATATCCAGGAATTGGAGGTGACATTTTTAAGCTTTCTCTAAATTAGATTCCAAGCAAGTGTCCCCTGTCAGGTCCTTCTCACTCCAGAACCTTCAGAAAATGCCCACAGATGGCTGTAAAATGAGCCATTTATCAGCACGTCACATGATACTGGAGAAGGTAAACAGTTACAAAACACTCAGATTTGAGTCTGCAGACAATCAAATCTGCAGAACAATGAGAGAAAAAAGTGATCATACTAAATTGAATTCCCTGATTCCAAATCTGAACACAGAATTTTCCTGACAAGTCTATATTTTAAGCTATTCACGTAAAGTCTATTCACTTATAATACTAATGCATCATATATTGGAAATATTCCAGTGGTCGTGCCTGGGCCTGTCCGGATGCACTCTGACAGGTCTATTGGCTGATTTAGGCTATGTGCCCACATTGCGTTTTTTCCTGCATTAACGCTGCATTTTGAACAGCAGCGTTTTCAGTGCCAAATTGCTTGTGTTCTGCTTCCCCAGCAAAGTCTACGTGAAGTCTTAAAATTCAATGCGCACGCTGCGTTTTTAAACGCAGCATTTTGGATGCCAAAAATCACTGTGGAAAAAAAAGCAGCATGTCCCTTCTTTTCTGCGTTGTAGCTGCGTTCTCCACCCATTGAAATCAATGATGTGGGTCAAAACGCAACCAAAATTCACTTGGACTGCATTTGTGTTGCGTTCCGCATGCTTTTTTGACAAGCAAAACGCAAGTCTTTTCAATCTCCCTCTGTCTGTCAGTCGGTCTCTTTCTCTGTCAGTTGGTCACTCTGTCTGTCTCCCTCTCTGTCCGTCGGTCTCTCTCTTTCTGTCTGTCCCTCTCTCTGTCCGTTGGTCAGTCTCTCCCCCTCTCTCATACTCACCGATCACTGGCACGGTGCTGCATGCCTGTTACAAAGCTCCGGCGGCTTTTCCTCTTTTGAAAATGCTCATTATTCCATCTTGTATTCCCTTGTTTCCCTGCCCACCGGTGCCTATGCTTGGTTGCAGTCAGACACGCTCCCACGGTGAGTGACAGCTGTCTCACTGCAACCAATCACAGCCGCCGGTGGGCGGGTCTATATCATGCAGTAAAATGAATAAATAAGTAATTAAAAATAAAAAAAAAAGATGTGCGCCCCCCCCAATTTTGATACCAGCCAGGGTAAAGCCACACGGCTGAAGGCTGGTATTCTCAGGATGGGGAGCTCCACGTTATGGAGAGCCCCCCAACCTAACAATATCAGCCAGCAGCCGCCCAGAATTGCCGCATCCATTAGATGCGACACTCCCGGGATTGTACCCGGCTCATCCCGAATTGACCTGGTGCGGTGGCAATCGGGGTAATAAGGAGTTAATGGCAGCCCATAGCTGCCACTAAGTCCTAGGTTAATCATTGCAGGTGTCTCCCCAAAATACCTTCCATGATTAACCTGTAAGTTAAAGAAAATAAACACATACACCCAAAAAAATCCTTCATTTGGAATAAAAGACAAAAAAACACCCTCTTTCACCACTTTATTAATCCCCCAAATACCCCTCCAGGTCCGACGTAATCCAAGCGAGGTCCCGCGATGCATCCAGCTCTGCTACATGAAGCTGACAGGAGCAGCCACAGACCACGACTGCTCTCTGTCAGCTCCACGCAGCAACTGAAGTGAGCCGCGCGATCAGCGATGATGACACTCAGGTTACCCGCGACCACTGCAGGATCCTCCAAGTGTGACAGCAAGTCGCCCGAGTGACTGAAGTTAGCTGCGCGGTCAGTGATGACGTCACAGGTAAGTTGCAGTCTCGGGTGGAGGACTCCAGCTGGCCACAGGTCACCTGAGTGACAGCACCGCTGATCACGCTGCTCACTTCAGTCACTCAGGGGATTAGCGATCACCGGTGAGTCCTTCACGGGTCACCACTAATCAGGACGCGACACAGAGACAGAGCCAGGGGATGACAATGAAGTCGGGTGAAGTTCATCCGAGTTCATTCTCATCACACGACTCTGTCTGTGTCTGCTGTCAGTGGGCATGTAACAGCTGAATTGCAGGGGGAACGCACTGTCAAAAATGCATCCAAAACGCATGGAAAATGCATCCAAAATGCATGCGTTTTGGATGCATTTTTTTTTTACAAATGCAGTGTTTACATTTGTCCAGTCTGCCAGAGGGTGCATTCTTTTCCGCACTGCACAGAATGCAACGTGCGCACATACCCTTACACTCCCAAACCAGGGTGGAAGACTCCCATAGCTCACAGTGCTAAGTCCTGTCACCTGGTTCTAACAGGCAGCCAACTGGGAAGGGAGGGACCAGACCTGGGGGAGCAGTGAGTAGCCTGGGAAGGGAGTTGGTGAAAGTGGAAGCGAGGTAGTGGAGATTAGTGTAGTAGTTGTCGAAGTGAGCAGTAGTAAGAAGGAGAGAGTTGACAACAAAGGTGTCAAGACAGACAAAGGAATCTTGAGACACAGAGAAAGAGAATGAAACTGAAAGAAAAGTGAGGAGTAAGAAAGTCAGCGGAGTAGTAGAAAAAACAACACCAGGACATGAGGAGAAACATCAGACACTCAGGGGAAAAAGTAGCTGGAGAGCGGGAGATCAAGCTCCAGGGACAGTGGAATCCTGTGGGGGTGGACATCCAGGGCTCCCAGTACTTTGCACGCATGGGGTGCAGATCCCAGAACAGACTGGGACTTCAAGCCATCTGTTAACTCTTCCAGGCGGGTGGGTTTCCAGGACTCATCTGCCACTACTAACATCCGAGGCATCAGCAGGAAAGGGAGGACTGGGACATATTCCCTCAAATAGTCCAAGCTGCCTGCGGCAGGACCCAGATACCAGACGGACCTCCGGGTGCTTCAAGCCAGGGAGGACCCTCACACACACACAAGTGCATTGGTGGGCGAGTGGCACCAGGTCGGCTGGCACAGTGACACAGGACTTGGGCACACTTGGGATCCAGCACATCCACAGGGTGTGAACCTAGCTGTAAGTAAAAGCGACCTAACTGCACTCCCCTGTCTGGACAGAGTTATTTCCCTGCGCATTTACATTAACCCCTACCTACACCTGGGGGAAAATCCCTACTCGCGAAGGGCGTCACCATCCACGCTGCCCCATCTATCATCACCAGAAAGAACCGGCAGCGGCGGCCATACCATCCCTGGCCACGCACCACGAGTGGCGTAGTCGGACTATTTTTATTATTTTTCCTTTTATTTAAAACTGGTCGATGTTGCCCCCGGATCCGGGAACCCTCGAGCCACGGACCGCCCGGATCCGAGCAGCTCGGCTGCCCCGGGGCGCGACACATAACTATAGTATAAAAATGAATAAATAAAAAAATTTGTGTGGGGTCCTCCCATATTATGATAGCACAGATAAAGCATATGGCTACAGGCTGCAGCTCCCAGCCGTGTGCCTATTTTGCCTATGTATCAAAATCATAGTGACCGCATGCAGTTTGGGATTTTTTTTATTATTTAAATAAATAATTACAAAAATTGGTGTGTAGTCACCCCCAATTTTGAGACCCAGAAAGGATGAAGCTGACAGCTAGGGTCTAATATTCTCAGGCTGAGGAGACCCATAGATATTGGCCCCTCCAGCCTAAAAATAGCAACCTGCAGCCACCCAGGATTGTCCCATCAATTAGATGCGACAAGCCTGGCATTTTACCTAGCTCATCCCATTTGCCCCGATTTGGTGGCAATCAAGGTAATAAAGGGTAATAAGCCCACAGCTGCCACTAAGCCCTAGATTAGTAGTGGTATGCGTCTATGAGAACCCTCCATTACTAATCTATAAGTGAAAGGCAGTAAACACAAACAGAAAAAAACATCTTTATTAGAAATAAAATACAAAAAAAACGTTCTTTTATTCCTTTATTAACCCCCCAAACACCCAGGTCCGACATAGTCCACACACGGTCTCAAGATGATTTCAACTCTACTACATCTGAAGTAACAGCGAGTGGGCACAGAACATAACCACCCACTATGGACTTCAGGCAGAGACTGAGCCACAACAATGATGTCACTCAGATTATTTGTGGTCACAGCTGGAGGTTCCTATGGTAAGCCACCTGTGATCGCAGGTAAAATAACCTTAGGTGAGCTCATTAATCTCAGTGACCTCACCTCAGGTGAGGTCACTGAGTTCACAGACCTGCATTTCTTGGAACAAAACCATAGGTTTTTTTGGTAACATGCAGATTTGGTGCTGATATTTCTACAGTATATTCCACCACCCAATCTACACATCCTGGGGAGAAAAATGTATAAAAAAACATGAGGTTTTGATGCAATAGTGATGCAATATTTTTGGTGTGGAGGTGTCGATTTGGTGCAGGAATATGGTGTAAATTTCATCCCCAAATCTGTATCTCTTGGCCAAAAAATGCACAAAAACGGTATTCACGCCATTTTGGTGTGGTTTTCTGCCAGGAGGTGGAAGTTTGGTGCTGAAATCTGAAAGCTGGAAAGATGTAGAATAAACCACATGTTACCCACTCATGTGTCCTGGTATTCGTCCTCACAAATTAGCTTTTACAGCAGCGTAGAACAAACTCTTTTTTCCTTTTGTGTGATCCCTGCACTTAGATATGTGTACAGCAGCTGATTATACGTCTCTTCCGGTAATGCACTTGTAGTGCCCCACGGGGCAGGTGTTTTAGTCTCCTTGTCGTTCCGTGTGGTTCCGTTGCCCTGAGGCGTACAGGAAGGAGGGTTTGGGGGGAGGCAGGTAGGATGGAGGTAGTAGTTGGGGGTTAGGAAAGTCTATTAGGATCGTGACACCACCTGTAGTATGCGGACAGAGATGGTGGCTGCCGCTCCAGGGTCTCTCACCAGGGCAGATGTCATGTGCAGCCGGGATGGTGTCGCTCCCCACAAGTGGAGCAGGCTTACCCCTGAAGTGTGGCGGGGATTTGTTGGTAGTCCCCATTGGCGTTGCAGGATTGTCCCGGTTCCAGTGGATCGGGGGCCTGTGTTGCAGTGGCGTCCTGTAAACCCACCCGCATTTGAGACCGCTCATGTGACCCCACCCTGGCCCGCTCCCCAGTGGGGAGGGCATCCCACTAACTGTATGTAGGTGTTAGTGTAAACCGGTTTTGACCTTTCCTGGACCCAGGATAAGTACTACACCTTAATGGGGGTGCAGTACCCTGTGGCGCCGAAAGCCTCAGGGGCGCCACACACTTACTTGGGGTGGTTGTGTGATACACACCATTATCATCTATTTTTTTTTTAACTAGTTAAGACCCTATTGCACCTCTTTGGTCCCCTATTACATATTTCTTATGCCTATGGCACAGTTGTGATGACAGCTGTCATTACAAAATGAGACAGTGGCCCCTTACAATCACAGTTGGTTGGCACAATCTACAACACAAATCTCTGGTTGATCCACTTCATGTTTATCTTCCACCACTTCACACTAAACTTGCTTTACTAAAAAATGTTGTAGTTGCAATTCATCATTATAAAAATGGTTTCCAGTATTTGAAGAAGTTTAGAACTAAAAACTGAAGCTAAAAAAGAGGTCAAAATAGGCAGCGAAATCAACAAACTAATGCAGGATGACCTATTCCGAAACAACTGAACAGCTTGGAGAATTTGTGTTCGTTGTACAGAACTGACAGGAACAGATGAGCTGAACAAATAGACAACATGCTTAAAGCATATGAACAACATGGCTGCCGAATGTCAGTGTAAATGCATTTTTTACGTTCCATCTTGACTCTTTTCCACCCAGTTTGGGAGACGTAACTGACAAAGATGGAGAAAGGTTCCATAAAGAAATTTCTATTCTGGAGATCAGATACCAAGGCTGCAGTAATCCCAACATGGAGAACTAGAGATGGTTTTTACCTGTGCTGGGCCCTGCTCCAGAAAGACTTTTAGGGTATGTGCGCACGTTGCTTTTTACCTGCTTTTTACCTGCTTTTTTGCTGCTTTTTCTTCTGCGCTGTTTAATGCCAAAATGGATGTGTTCTTCTATTCAAGCAAAGTCTATGGGAATTTGGGTTTCTTGTTCACACTATGTTGTTCAAAATGCTGCCTTTTTGTGGCAGAACTTTGGTCAAAAACTCAGCTTTGCAGTGCAAAACCCAAATGGCAAAAACAATTGACATGTTGCTTCTTTGAAAAGCTGAGTTTTTGACCAAAGTTCTGCCTCAAAAAGGCAGCATTTTGAACAACATAGTGTGAACAAGAAACCCAAATTCCCATAGACTTTGCTTGAATAGAAGAACACATCCATTTTGGCATTAAACAGCGCAGAAGAAAAAGCAGCAAAAAAGCAGGTAAAAAGCAGGTAAAAAGCAACGTGCGCACATACCCTTAAACTGGAATACGAGACTTTTTGATTTTTTTTTTATTACACTACATTTGCATATAACTGTTTTCTACGAAAACTTTAATGCAGATCAGGTAGTTGTTGGTGTAAAACTCGTTCTGGACAGAATAATCCAAAGCTTTCCAAGTGCTTGATTCATTTGGCCCAGCTTCTGCAGAACAAAAGTTTCTGATGTGTTACAACAATTCTGACTTCGGATTTGGAATATGCCCTCCATTTAGTATATGACATAAGGATTTTTCCCAGTAACAGATGAACATTTTTTTGAGGATTTGATCTTTTATTATGGACATAATATAATTTGGCCTCTATAGCCATTAATATAATTAGCATTCTCTGCCCTATCTAGTGGGGGAGTGCGGCCATTGCTCCTCTCTCTGCAGGAGGCCTTGATGTTACACAATGTTACAGACATTATGGAGTTCTCCACACTTTGAATTAAATGTTCTAGTTGTTTAAAGAGGTGGGGTATAATCTCCTCTGCCCAACAAGGTGTCTGACCCCTAGAAGCAGAAGAAACGAAAATACACATTTTTGAGGGATGTTGGTGCTGTGTCTTGGAAGCGTTCAGATCGGCCACTACTTGAGTTGTTGTAGAATGTTGGTCCTTTTCCATGTTGTGTTGTGTTGTCTTGCCTCTGCTGTATTTGGAGAAGGGTTATAAGGACCAGGGTCTTATTTTCCTTGATGTCGGATTACTGGGTAGAATCCCATTTAATTATTAATCCTTTCGCTGTTCCCTGTGTTACAGACTAATCATTATTTTTGCCATCTATCTCTACTGACAGACTTTCACCAAGTGAGATCGGTAAGTACACAATATAACGAAAAAGTAACATTTTGTACCTACTTCAAGTTCATTCCTTACATATCAAATACAAGGAAAATAATACCGTATTTTTCGCTTTATAAGACGCACTTTTGTTCCCCCAAATTTGGGGGAAAGTGGGGGTGCGTCTTATAATCCGAATATACGGATTATATACTGCAGGGTCCAGGGGAGGTGAGGGCCGCTCTGGAGCGGTGCTGGAGGCTGAGGGAGGCTGGTAGAGGCTGGTGAAGGCTGCAGCGGGAGATCTCCTGCTCCCGCTCATATAATATGCACTGCCGCTGTCCATCACCGCGGTGCTGAAACCGCACCGCGTTGATGGGCTGGGGGAGCGGCGCATATTATATGTGCCTGTGCTCCCCTTTGATCGCACATGCCCCCCCCCCGTTAGATATGGCCCCCATGCTGCTCCCCATAGTAAAATTACTTACCTCCTCCAGCGCTGATCTCCCAGTGTCTCCCCAGTCTCTGTCCTGCTGCTGTGATCATGCACGCAGAGATGTCACTCTGCTGTGCCGATCACATGACCGGCACCAAGAACCAGAAAGTGCAGGAAGCCGGAGCCCAACCTCATGGAGGGAGACACAGAGAGGACAGTGCTGGAGAAGGTAAGGAAAGAGTTTATTTTTCTAAAAGCAGCAGCATGGGGGCGATATCTAACACAGGGGGCCGTGTGCCAGCCACAGGGGGCCATGTGCCAGCCACAGGGGGCCGTGTGCCAGCCATAGGGGCCGTGTGCCAGCCATAGGGGCCGTGTGCCAAACATAGAGGATGTGTGCCAGCCACAGGGGGCCGTGTGCCAGCCATAGGGGCCATGTGCCAGCCATAGAGGACGTGTTCCAGCCATAGGGGACGTGTGCCAGCCATAGTGGACGTGTGGCAGCAATAGAAGACATGTGGCATCACTGGGGGCCGTGTGCCAGCCATAGGGGCCGTGTGCCAGCCATAGAGGACGTGTGCCAGCCATAGAGGACGTGTGCCAGCCATAGAGGATGTGTTCCAGCCATAGGGGACATGTGCCAGCCATAGTGGACGTGTTCCAGCCATAGGGGACATGTGCCAGCCATAGTGGACGTGTGCCAGCCATAGGGGACGTGTGGCAGCAATAGAAGACATGTGGCATCACTGGGGGCCGTGTGCCAGCCACAGGGGGCCATGTGCCAGCCATAGAGGCCGTGTGCCAGCCATAGGGGCCGTGTGCCAGCCATAGAGGACGTGTGCCAGCCATAGGGAACGTGTGCCAGCAATAGGGGACATGTGGCATTACTGGGGGACGTGTGCCAGCACAAGGGGGCTATATTCAATATAAGGTGGCCATATCCAGATTAAGGGGGCTAATTTTAGGATGAGGGGCTATGAGGGACATACACTCTATATGATTTGTTAGATGGACACTGGCATTATAAGATAGACCCCATTTATTACAAAAAAAATTCTCTATTCCTTCACCAAATTTGGGGGTGTGTCTTAAAATCAGGTGCGTCTTTTGAAGCGAAAAATACGGTACCTGTTTATATGGGATAAATGTTCATTCCGCTGTGATCTACATATATTCATTCATGTTCATTCCCCACATTAGAAGCACATGGAAAATATTATACACGTTTATGCATGAAATATATGTTCACTCTCCTGTAATCTACATATATTCCATGTTCATTCCCCACCTATCTACCATAGGGAATAAAAAATACACCTGTTTATAAGGAATATGTGTTCACCTCGTACACACACGGCTCCGCTCCGTACACCTTGTACACACACGGCTCCGCTCCGTACACCTCGTACATACACGGCTCCGCTCCGTACACCTCGCACACACGCGGCTCCGCTCCGTACACCTCGCACACACGCGGCTCCGCTCCGTACACCTCGCACACACGCGGCTCCGCTCCGTACACCTCGCACACACGCGGCTCCGCTCCGTACACCTCGCACACACGCGGCTCCGCTCCGTACACCTCGCACACACGCGGCTCCGCTCCGTACACCTCGCACACACGCGGCTCCGCTCCGTACACCTCGTACACACGCGGCTCCGCTCCGTACACCTCGCACAAACGCGGCTCCGCTCCGTACACCTCGTACACACGCGGCTCCGCTCCGTACACCTAGTACACACGCGGCTCCGCTCCGTACACCTCGTACACACGCGGCTCCGCTCCGTACAACTCGTACACACGGCTCCGCTCCGTACAACTCGTACACACGGCTCCGCTCCGTACACCTCGTACACACGCGGCTCTGCTCCGTACACCTCGTACACACGCGGCTCTGCTCCGTACACCTCGTACACACGCGGCTCTGCTCCGTGCACCTCGTACACACACGGCTCCGCTCCGTACACCTCCTACACACGCGGCTCCGCTCCGTACACCTCCTACACACGCGGCTCCGCTCTGTACACCTCGTACACACGCGGCTCTGCTCCGTACACCTCGTACACACACGGCTCCGCTCCGTACACCTCGTACACACGCGGCTCTGCTCCGTACACCTCGTACACACGCGGCTCTGCTCCGTACACCTCGTACACACACGGCTCCGCTCCGTACACCTCGTACACACGCGGCTCTGCTCCGTACACCTCGTACACACACGGCTCCGCTCCTTACACCTCGTACACACCGGCTCTGCTACATCCACACTGTAAACCCCTACTGACCCCACACATAAACTTCCCCTCATCCAGCACCATGACAACCAGCACAGCAGAGTCCTGCATACACTGAGGAGCTGATCATGTGACCCTGACTCCTCCCCTCCATGTGACATCATCACAGGTCCTGTAAGCACAGAGCAGCCATATATCTAGTGTGCGGCTCTGCAGGTGGAGGTAGGTGCAGGGTATTATATATCTAGTGTGCGGCTCTGCAGGTGGAGGTAGGTGCAGGGTATTATATATCTAGTGCGCGGCTCTGCAGGTGGAGGTAGGTGCAGGGTATTATATATCTAGTGTGCGGCTCTGCAGGTGGAGGTAGGTGCAGGGTATTATATATCTAGTGCGCGGCTCTGCAGGAGGAGGTAGGTGCAGGGTATTATATATCTAGTGTGCGGCTCTGCAGGTGGAGGTAGGTGCAGGGTATTATATATCTAGTGTGCGGCTCTGCAGGTGGAGGTAGGTGCAGGGTATTATATATCTAGTGTGCGGCTCTGCAGGTGGAGGTAGGTGCAGGGTATTATATATCTAGTGTGCGGCTCTGCAGGTGGAGGTAGGTGCAGGGTATTATATATCTAGTGTGCGGCTCTGCAGGAGGAGGTAGGTGCAGGGTATTATATATCTAGTGTGCGGCTCTGCAGGTGGAGGTAGGTGCAGGGTATTATATATCTAGTGTGCGGCTCTGCAGGTGGAGGTAGGTGCAGGGTATTATATATCTAGTGTGCGGCTCTGCAGGTGGAGGTAGGTGCAGGGTATTATATATCTAGTGTGCGGCTCTGCAGGTGGAGGTAGGTGCAGGGTATTATATATCTAGTGTGCGGCTCTGCAGGTGGAGGTAGGTGCAGGGTATTATATATCTAGTGTGCGGCTCTGCAGGTGGAGGTAGGTGCGGGGTATTATATATCTAGTGTGCGGCTCTGCAGGTGGAGGTAGGTGCAGGGTATTATATATCTAGTGTGCGGCTCTGCAGGTGGAGAAGGGTCCAGGGTATTATATATCTAGTGTGCGGCTCTGCAGGTGGAGGTAGGTGCAGGGTATTATATATCTAGTGTGCGGCTCTGCAGGTGGAGGTAGGTGCAGGGTATTATATATCTAGTGTGCGGCTCTGCAGGTGGAGGTAGGTGCAGGGTATTATATATCTAGTGTGCGGCTCTGCAGGTGGAGGTAGGTGCAGGGTATTATATATCTAGTGTGCGGCTCTGCAGGTGGAGGTAGGTGCAGGGTATTATATATCTGGTGTGCGGCTCTGCAGGTGGAGGTAGGTGCAGGGTATTATATATCTAGTGTGCGGCTCTGCAGGTGGAGGTAGGTGCAGGGTATTATATATCTAGTGTGCGGCTCTGCAGGTGGAGGTAGGTGCAGGGTATTATATATCTAGTGTGCGGCTCTGCAGGTGGAGGTAGGTGCAGGGTATTATATATCTAGTGTGCGGCTCTGCAGGTGGAGGTAGGTGCAGGGTATTATATATCTAGTGTGCGGCTCTGCAGGTGGAGGTAGGTGCAGGGTATTATATATCTAGTGTGCGGCTCTGCAGGTGGAGGTAGGTGCAGGTTATTATATATCTAGTGTGCGGCTCTGCAGGTGGAGGTAGGTGCAGGTTATTATATATCTAGTGTGCGGCTCTGCAGGTGGAGGTAGGTGCAGGGTATTATATATCTAGTGTGCGGCTCTGCAGGTGGAGGTAGGTGCAGGGTATTATATATCTAGTGTGCGGCTCTGCAGGAGGAGGTAGGTGCAGGGTATTATATATCTAGTGTGCGGCTCTGCAGGTGGAGGTAGGTGCAGGGTATTATATATCTAGTGTGCGGCTCTGCAGGTGGAGGTAGGTGCAGGGTATTATATATCTAGTGTGCGGCTCTGCAGGTGGAGGTAGGTGCAGGGTATTATATATCTAGTGCGCGGCTCTGCAGGTGGAGGTAGGTGCAGGGTATTATATATCTAGTGTGCGGCTCTGCAGGTGGAGGTAGGTGCAGGGTATTATATATCTAGTGTGCGGCTCTGCAGGTGGAGGTAGGTGCAGGGTATTATATATCTAGTGCGCGGCTCTGCAGGTGGAGGTAGGTGCAGGGTATTATATATCTAGTGTGCGGCTCTGCAGGTGGAGGTAGGTGCAGGGTATTATATATCTAGTGTGCGGCTCTGCAGGAGGAGGTAGGTGCAGGGTATTATATATCTAGTGTGCGGCTCTGCAGGTGGAGGTAGGTGCAGGGTATTATATATCTAGTGTGCGGCTCTGCAGGTGGAGGTAGGTGCAGGGTATTATATATCTAGTGTGCGGCTCTGCAGGTGGAGGTAGGTGCAGGGTATTATATATCTAGTGTGCGGCTCTGCAGGTGGAGGTAGGTGCAGGGTCTCTATTATTTTGGGGGTCAGCATCATTATCATTAACCCCTTTATGTCCAGTTCCAGACCAGTTTACTCCGGTTCTTGATCAGGCACATTTTCATATTAGAAAGGGAGGAGCCAGCACTGCTTGATCAGACATGTCAGATGGAGATAAATCCCCTCCCCCGGTCCCCAGTGTGGCCAAAGTGCCCCCCATTCCCCTCCCCATACTGATCATCTAAGATGGTGGCTGCACGCTGCATTCATCCTCCTCCTCTGATTTCTGTCACATGTGACAGAAACGTCCTCCCCAGGTCCAGCTAAGTCATTCCCTGTCACTCCCTGGTCCTCCCCAGGTGCAGCTAAGTCACCCCCTGTCACTCCCTGGTCCTCCCCCGGTCTCCTGATACCAGCTGCTGCTCCGTCCTCGCCGCGATCCCTACTCATCCTGTGAAAAATATCGGCTGCATGCGCAGAGCGGTTCTAGCCCCAGGGCTTGATGCCAGGTGACATTTCACAGCCAGTATCAACCCCATTTATTACCCTGTTTGCCACCGCACCAGGGCAACGGGATGAGCCAGAGTGACGTACCAGGACTGGACATCTAATAGATGAGCCACTGCTGGGACGGCTGCAGCCTGCTATTTTTAGGCTGGGAAGGGCCAAATAACCATGGCCCTTCCCACCCTGAGAATACCAGACGCCAGCTGTCAGCTCTACCTTGGCTGGTGATCCAATTTGGGGGGAACGCATGTTTTTTTTTTTTTTTTTTTTAATTATTTATCAATAATTTTAAAAAAATAGCGTTGGGTACCCTCTGTTTTGGATCACCAGCCGAGGTGAAGCTGCCAACTGTGATCTGCAGGCTTCAGCCATCTGCTTTACCCTAGCTGGCTATCAAAAATTGGGGGAACCCACATAGGTTCTTTTTTATTATTTATTTTTTGGCTAAATATAAGGTAAACACCCTTCACTGCCACATGAAAGTCACTAAAGGGTGCCAGCTTAGATTATGCTGGGGGGTGGGACATTATATATGTGTTTGTCTATCCATCCATCCTAGCTTTTTAGGCTATGTGTCCACGATCAGTGTTTGCAGCGTTTTGGACACAGTCTTTTCGCTGCGTCCAAAATGCTGCGCTGTGCAGTACAAGCGCAATGGAAGGATTTTTGGAAATCTCCTGCCCACTCTGCTTGTTTTTTTCCTTAGCATAAACTGACCTGCGGCGCGGCTTCCTGAGCCTCAGGATGTCAATTTATGCTGTGGAGACGAGAGTTGCATCCAAAGAGAAAATAGAGCTAAAGTCCTCAGCAGCCTGAACCTGGATCGTGGGCTCGGGCAGCTGCGTTCTCCAGTGGACAATACTCGCATCTCTGTACGAAAGATGACATTGCGTCTAGATACAGTGTCGCTGAGTCATGGGCACATACCTAAAAGTGAGAAATTTGGCACTACAGCAACACTTTTGTGAAGTACCTGTGGGTTCAAAATGCTCACTATACCCTCGAATGAAATCCTTGAGGGTCTAGTTTTCAAAATGGGGTCACTTGTGGGGGTTTCTGCTGTACAGGTTGCTTAGGGGTCCTGAAAATGCGACATGGTGCCCGCAATTTTTTTCAATTTTTCCAAAATTCACATGGTGCTCCTTCTGTTATGAGCACTCCCGTTTGTAAAACAGAGGTTTTTAGCCACATGTTGGGTATCACTGTGCTCATAAGAAATTGGATTACAAACTGTGGGGTCCACATTTTGGTGTTGCCGCTTGAAAAAGTGAGAAATTTGGTGCTAAAGCAACATTTTTGTGAAAAAAAAATGAAAATTTTCAATATGACAACCTAAAGCCCGCTACACACGCTTCAATATATCTCACAATCCGTCGTTGGGGTCAAGTTGTGACGCACATCCGGCATCGTTTGTGAGGTATCTGCGTGTGACACCTACGTGCGATCAGGATTGAACGAAAAACCGTTGATCGCAAACACATCGTATCTTTCTCTAGAATTGAGCGTTTTGTTGCACGAACCTAGTGAATTGTAACGTGTGACATCCCTCATACGATTTTGGTGTCTGATGCTATGTGCGCAGGTGTGCGCTCTGCACCGCAGCTTAAAAAAGGTCCGCTTCAGAGCGCAGCTGAAAAGCTGCATTCTGAAGCGCCTCACAATGTCTGTCATTCACTAATCTCTGTCAGTCCGTCACTATCTCTGTCCCTCACTCTCTGTCCATGTCAGTCTATCCCCCTCTCTCATATACTCACCGATCCCCGATCACCGGCGCGGCGCTGCACGGCATTCACACTGCTCCGGCGGCTTTTACTGTTTTGAAAAAGCCGGCCGCCCATTAAACAATCTCGTATTCCCTGCTTTCCCCACCCACCGGCGCCTATGATTGGTTACAGTGAGACACGCCCCCACGCTGAGTGACAGGTGTCACACTGCACCCAATCACAGCAGCCGGTGGGCGTGTCTATACTGTGCAGTGAAATAAATAATTAAATAATTAAAAAAAACGGCGTGCGGTTCCCCCCAATTTTAAAACCAGCCAGATAAAGCCATACGGCTGAAGGCTGGTATTCTCAGGATGGGGAGCTCCACGTTATGGGGAGCCCCCCAGCCTAACAATATCAGCCAACAGCCGCCCAGAATTGCCGCATACATTATATGCGACAGTTCTGGGACTGTACCAGGCTCTTCCCGATTTACCCTGGTGCGTTGGCAAATCGGGGTAATAAGGAGTTATTGGCAGCCCATAGCTGCCAATAAGTCCTAGATTATTCATGTCAGGCGTCTATGAGACACCCTCCATGATTAATCTGTAAATTACAGTAAATAAACACACACACCCGAAAAAATCCTTTATTAGAAATAAAAAACACAAACATATACCCTGGTTCACCACTTTA
This sequence comes from Anomaloglossus baeobatrachus, assembly GCF_048569485.1. Taxonomy (NCBI): domain Eukaryota; kingdom Metazoa; phylum Chordata; class Amphibia; order Anura; family Aromobatidae; genus Anomaloglossus; species Anomaloglossus baeobatrachus. The sequence continues at coordinate 41,498 of NW_027441924.1, read as the reverse complement.
ATCAGCCCCAAAAAGCCCTCCTTGTCCGGCGTAATCCAGGATGATGCAGCGTCGCTTCCAGCGCTGCTGCATGGAGGTGACCGGAGCTGCAGCAGACACAGCTGCTCCGGTCACCTCCACACAGCTAATGAAGACAGCCGCGCGATCAGCTGAGCTGTCACTGAGGTTACCCGCTGTCACTGGATCCAGCGGTGGCCGCGGGTAACCTCAGTGACAGCAGCTGATCGCGCTACTCACCTCAGTTGCTGCGTTGAGGTGAGAGGAGCGGCGGTGAGTAGCGCGATCAGCTGAGCTGTCACTGAGGTTACCCGCGGCCACCGCTGGATCCAGTGACAGCGGGTAACCTCACTGACAGCTCAGCTGATCGCACGGCTGTCTTCATTACCTGCGTGGAGGTGACCGGAGCGGCGGTGTCTGCTGCAGCTCCGGGCACCTCCATGCAGCAGCGCTGGATGCGACGCTGGAGCATCCTGGATTACGCCGGACAAGGAGGGCTTTTTGGGGCTGATTAAAGTGGTGAACCAGGGTATATGTTTGTGTTTTTTATTTCTAATAAATGATTTTTTCGGGTGTGTGTGTTTATTTACTGTAACTTACAGATTAATCATGGAGGGTGTCTCATAGACGCCTGACATGATTAATCTAGGACTTATTGGCAGCTATGGGCTGCCAATAACTCCTTATTACCCCGATTTGCCAACGCACCAGGGTAAATCGGGAAGAGCCGGGTACAGTCCCAGAACTGTCGCATATAATGTATGCGGCAATTCTGGGCGGCTGTTGGCTGATATTGTTAGGCTGGGGGGCTCCCCATAACGTGGAGCTCCCCATCCTGAGAATACCAGCCTTCAGCCGTATGGCTTTATCTGGCTGGTTTTAAAATTGGGGGGAACCGCACGCCGTTTTTTTTAATTATTTAATTATTTATTTCACTGCACAGTATAGACACGCCCACCGGCTGCTGTGATTGGGTGCAGTGTGACACCTGTCACTCAGCGTGGGGGCGTGTCTCACTGTAACCAATCATAGGCGCCGGTGGGCGGGGAAAGCAGGGAATACGAGATTGTTTAATGGGCGGCCGGCTTTTTCAAAACAGTAAAAGCCGCCGGAGCAGTGTGAACGCCGTGCAGCGCCGGGGATCGGGGATTGGTGAGTATGAGAGAGGGCTGCTAACTTCAGTAATTTAGGAGATTAGCGGTCACCGGTGAGTCCTTCACTGGTGACCGCTAATCAGGATGCGGCACAGACAGAGCCGCAGCATGACAATGAAGTCGGGTGAAGTTCACCCGAGTTCATTCTGACAGTGTGGCTCTGTCTGTGTCTGCTGTCATCTGCCATTCAGCTCTGCTACATGGCTGTCTGTGGCTGCTGTCAGCGGCCATGTAGCAGAGCTGAACGGCAGATGACATAGTAAAAACGCATCCCTACACATACACACGCTTGGCAAGTCAATAAATAAAAAAAAAAAAAGGTGCCCAATGCATATGTGTCGCCCGGGGACCAGGGGTACTCAGATCCGGGCCACAGAGTCACTTCTGCGGGTATCACGGTGGCGTGACCCGGTCTGTGATCCCAGGCTCCACAGTAAAAGGGGATTTGGGTAAGGGAGATTGTCCGTGACGCCACCCACGGTTGTGGTGATTTTGAAACACCACCGCTGCTTTGGACGGGGATCCCGGGAGCGATGGTATGGAGCAGCTAGATGTTATTTCCCCCCTCCGTGGGTAGGGGGTTGGTTGTCCCGGGGCCCGGTGATGGGGTATGCAGGGAGCAGGGCGCAGTGCTGCAGTGCGGTGCCCGAGGGCACGGGTGTACTCACAAGAAAGTCACACGGAGTCACTGGTAAACTAGGAATTGCCGGTGTCCGCAGCCTTCGGTACGGGGGTGTTAGTGTCCCACACACGGTGCAGCAGCCCTTGTTGTTCTTCCCTGCAGCCAAGTGCCTTTCTCTCCACTCTCTTCCTCTTTCTCCTCAGCCGGGAACGGGGACTTCACTCCCCTGTAGTGATCCGGGTACCCAGGTACCGAGGGGCCACCGCCCTGCTCCGGCTACCTGTTCTGGCCCCTTCCTCACTACGGCCTGTCCCGGCCTTTTTGGAGCACGCTTCACTCCCAGCCTGGGAGCTACAACTTCAGACTTCTGTCCTGTCTGCCCTCCACACACTCTCTGCTCCAGCCCCTCCCCTCTCCTCTGCTTTTCTCTTACACTGGGGGCTGTGCTTTGTCTGGCTGCACCAGTGTGAGATCAGATTACCAAGGAGGATTAACTCTTTCTGTGACAACCTGGCTGTGCCAGGGCGTCACACATACGTCACGGAACACATGATCTAAAGGATCGCACACAAAATTGATCAATTTAACATAGACTACTAACGCACGTGTGACAGCAAATGAACGACCAACGTGCAATCTCATAAGATCCCGTATGCAACCTGGGCGTGTCACATCGCAAATGCGATTGTACAACTAATTGCAACGTGTAAAGTGGGCTTTAGATTATCAAATTCTATAAAGTACCTGTGGGTTCAAAATGCTCACTATACCCGTGGATAAAATCCTTGAGAGGTCTAGTTTCCAAAATGTGATCACTTTTGATGGAGCTCCACTGTTTAGGCAGCTCAGGAGCTCCAAATGCGACATGGCATTCGCTAATGAATCCAGCCAATTTTACAGGCAAATGGCGCTCCTTCCCTTCCGAGCCCTGTCGTGCACCCAAACATTTGATTTCCAGCACATACAGTTAGGTCCAGAAATATTTGGACAGTGACACAATTTTCGCGAGTTGGGCTCTGCATGCCGCCACATTGGATTTGAAATGAAATCTCTACAACAGAATTCAAGTGCAGATTGTAACGTTTAATTCGAAGGTTTGAACAAAAATATCTGATAGAAATTGTAGGAATTGTACACATTTCTTTACAAACACTCCACATTTTAGGAGGTCAAAAGTAATTGGACAAATAAACCAAACCCAAACAAAATATTTTTATTTTCAATATTTTGTTGCAAATCCTTTGGAGGCAATCACTGCCTTAAGTCTGGAACCCATGGACATCACCAAACGCTGGGTTTCCTCCTTCTTAATGCTTTGCCAGGCCTTTACAGCCGCAGCCTTCAGGTCTTGCTTGTTTGTGGGTCTTTCCGTCTTAAGTCTGGATTTGAGCAAGTGAAATGCATGCTCAATTGGGTTAAGATCTGGTGATTGACTTGGCCATTGCAGAATGTTCCACTTTTTTGCACTCATGAACTCCTGGGTAGCTTTGGCTGTATGCTTGGGGTCATTGTCCATCTGTACTATGAAGCGCCGTCCGATCAACTTTGCGGCATTTGGCTGAATCTGGGCTGAAAGTATATCCCGGTACACTTCAGAATTCATCCGGCTACTCTTGTCTGCTGTTATGTCATCAATAAACACAAGTGACCCAGTGCCATTGAAAGCCATGCATGCCCATGCCATCACGTTGCCTCCACCATGTTTTACAGAGGATGTGGTATGCCTTGGATCATGTGCCGTTCCCTTTCTTCTCCAAACTTTTTTCTTCCCATCATTCTGGTACAGGTTGATCTTTGTCTCATCTGTCCATAGAATACTTTTCCAGAACTGAGCTGGCTTCATGAGATGTTTTTCAGCAACTTTAACTCTGGCCTGTCTATTTTTGCAATTGATGAATGGTTTGCATCTAGATGTGAACCCTTTGTATTTACTTTCATGGAGTCTTCTCTTTACTGTTGTCTTAGAGACAGATACACCTACTTCACTGAGAGTGTTCTGGACTTCAGTTGATGTTGTGAACGGGTTCTTCTTCACCAAAGAAAGTATGCGGCGATCGTCCACCACTGTTGTCATCCGTGGACGCCCAGGCCTTTTTGAGTTCCCAAGCTCACCAGTCAATTCCTTTTTTCTCAGAATGTACCCGACTGTTGATTTTGCTATTCCAAGCATGTCTGCTATCTCTCTGATGGTTTTTTTTCTTTTTTTCAGCCTCAGGATGTTCTGGTTCACCTCAGTTGAGAGTTCCTTAGACCGCATGTTGTCTGGTCACAGCAACAGCTTCCAAATGCAAAACCACACACCTGTAATCAACCCCAGACCTTTTAACTACTTCATTGATTACAGGTTAACGAGGGAGACGCCTTCAGAGTTAATTGCAGCCCTTAGACTCCCTTGTCCAATTACTTTTGGTCCCTTGAAAAAGAGGAGGCTATGCATTACAGAGCTATGATTCCTAAACCCTTTCTCCGATTTGGATGTGAAAACTCTCATATTGCAGCTGGGAGTGTGCACTTTCAGCCCATATTATATATATAATTGTATTTCTGAACATGTTTTTGTAAACAGCTAAAATAACAAAACTTGTGTCACTGTCCAAATATTTCTGGACCTAACTGTATGAGGTATGTGTGTACTCAGGAAAAGCTGCACTATAAATTGTATGGTGCATTTTTTCCTGTTACCCTTGTGAATAAAGAGCTTTGATGTCCCTTTGATGCCCATTTTGTGCCAGTTTGATACTTTTTTTTGCTGCTTTTAAGTGTATTCACATCAGGGCTCCGCACTGTATTGTATTTTATTATTGTGATTTTTTTTAATGTTTTTTCTTAAACCTGTAAAAAAAAAAACAAAAAATAAAAACTAAAAAAAATAAATAAACCAACTTCAGCCTCGAATAAGAAACTGGATGATTAAGAAACCAACTTCAGCATTGTGTCTGATGTCGAGCGATGCCAGTTTGAATATAAGGGAAATGTCTGTTATTACCACATATATACCCTGCCCTACACTGACTGACAGCCGCTGAGCATTGGAACCTGCTGTCAGTCAGTGTCGAGAGCGCGGTATACTGAGCAGTGACTAAAACCACATCGTTGCCACCCCTATGACTGAAAGCTGGACGCCGTCTCAATATATATCTGTGATCACATTTACATATTTCATAGCTATTTAGTAACACTTCTTATTTTGTATATATGACTGTTTTTTATCTGGTCGGGGCTAATAACAGAGATTTGGACGGACAGTGGTATTTTCCTATATGTCACACGTTTGGAAGGGGGGGGGGGTCAGTTCAGTATTTATTTATATTTTTTTCTTACTTCCCTTGCACCTGGGGCTGATATAATGTCTCAGCGGTGACCATATCCTCTGTGTATGGGGGAGGAGGCACCATCAGCTCTTTCTACCCTGTTTCCTCGAAAATAAGACGTACCCTGAAAATAAGCACTAGTAGGATTTTTGAGTATACTTAAAATATAAGCCCTACTCCAAAAATACACCTTGGTTGTGGTTCCATAATGAATTGTTCAAACATCTAAAAAAGTTAAAGAATACAGCAGGAGTTTTATCAAAGAAAGCAGACACCACCAAAAGAAAGCAAATATCCCCCCCAAAAAAATACTTGCACTCACCAGACCCCAAACAATTACAGTTGGCAAGTTCTGTTGATGCATAGCCTCTCACACAGAGATCTGTGTCACTGTCAGGTCCCTCACCATTCCCGCTGCATTGCACCGCAGAGCTGTGTATACAGTGACAGAGAAGGCAGAGGCAGTAATAAACCGTCTGTGCCTTATGTAGAGATGGACGGATTTCCCCTCCGTTGATACATGATTGTGTGTAGCTGTGCGGGTCTTTTATTTTACCACTCACATTGCTGTATAAAGGATAGTTGTTGTTTTTTTCGTTTTTTTTTTTTAAATGACTCATAGCTTTTAATTTTACCATAAAATCTACTGGAAATTAAGTAAAAATTCCAAGTGCGGTGAAATGGTGAAAAAATAATAATTCCATCATTGTTTTTACTCCTTTCTCGATGTGCTGGCAGTGAGCGGTCAGCGTGATTCTCCAGGTCAGTGTGATTACGGCAATATCAGACATTTCTTATTATCTCAGTGGTGACTAGAGATGAGCGGACCCGTGGACGTTCGGCTTCTGCTGGTCCAGCTGAACATTTGTAAAGATCGGTTCTGGACTTGGACTTGACCTGAAGTTTATTTGAAGTCACTGATTGGCAGTTCGGGTCTCCGCCCACATGCAGCCATAAACAGATCACTTCCGGGGGGCGGCGAGTTTTTTCAGTTTTATTTCTTGGTGCACAATACATCTGATAACATGAGAGTGGTTTCCATACGTAAAGCCCCCGAACGCCAAACCTGAACTTTACTATCTTGGAGAAGTCTGAGTTTATACCGAACATCGAACTCCAGGTTCACTCATCTCTAGAAGTAAATATAAATCAGACTTTTGTAAAAAAAAAAAACAAAAAACCCCAAACATAATAAGTGTGTCTTCATTTTCCGACATCGTAGTTGAGTGCGGACTTGTTTTTTCCTTGATGAGCCGACGTTTTCATTGATACCATTTTAGGTGCAATACTTTTATGGGTCGGTTTTGCTACTTCATTTCATGTTGACATTTTTTTTACTGCCCAAATGATATTTCCTCCCTTAGGCTATGTGCGCACTAGAGCTTTTTACCTGCGGATTTACCCGCGGATTTGCCCCGGAAATTTCTTGAGAAATGTCTGCAATCTTTGTGCAGACATTTCCCATGAAATTCAATGAGAAAAAAAAATAGCTGTGCGCACTGTGCGGATTTTTCTCAAGAAAATTTCTTGAGAAAATTTTCTCGAGAAACTTTCTTGAGAAAATGTGCATGTCCATTAATTTCCGCAGGTACCTGCGGTATTCCGGGGGTATTCCGCAGGTAGCAATGATGTGCGGTATACCACCGGAATAGCCGCGAATTACCTGCGGGAATGCTCATCGCTGCCTGCGGTTTTGCAGGAAGCGATGTCATTATGCCAGGAAGCGGAGCAGGACACAGACGTCACACTGCCTGGACGCCGCACAGAAGCGCTTCCGTGCGACCTCCAGGTGCCCGTGCAGTCTGTGTCCTGCTCCGGCCTCGCGGCTGCCTGCACTGCAGTGTCAGTGTCTGCCCGCAGTGTCAGCAGCCTGTCACGCGGCAGCGCAGGCAGACACTGACATCCTGCAGTGCTGGGAGCCGCGGGGATGACGATCGCTGCTGTCAGGAGGTGAGATCATTACCTGCTGTGACGATCTCCTGCCTCCTGACGTCAGCGCTGTCACTGCTGTCTATGCCCGTCTCGCGAGCGGACCGAGACTGTCACTAGCGGTGACGTCACGGGCTCTCGCGATACTTCTGACAACGCGGCGGGCATAGAAGCCAGTGACAGCGCTGACGTCAGCAGTACAGGAGATGATCACAGAAGGTAATGATCTCATCTATGCTCCTGATGGCAGCGCTCGTCATCCCCTGCAGTGACCTGAGCTGACCTATTGATGTTAGCTCAGGTCACTGCATTGCTCTCCCAGCCAATGGGGAACATTCTGTTCTTCATTGACTGGGACAGCGACTATGGTATGGATCTCCGTGCCCCCCCCCCTTATTGGATTACGCCGGACGTGGAATTGATTGTGCTCTTTTCAATAAATTGGTTAAAGAGGGAATGTTTTGGGGAGTGTTTTTTCAAATAAAACTTTATCTGTTGTATTTTTTTTAATTATTACTGACTGGGTTGGTGATGTCGGGTATCTGATAGACGCCTGACCTCACCAACCCCAGGGCTTGATGCCAGGTGACATTACACATCTGGCATCAACCCCATATATTACCCCGTTTGCCAACGCTCCAGGGCGCGGGATGAGCTGGGGCAAAGCGCCAGGATTGGCACGTCTAATGGATGCGCCACTTCTGGGGCGGCTGTGGCCTGCTATTTTTAGGCTGGGGAGTGTCCAATAACAGTGGACCTCCCTAGTCTGAGAATATCAGACCCCAGCTGTCCGCTTTACCTTGGCTGGTGATCCAATATGGGGGGGACCGCACGTTTTTTGTTTTAAATTATTTATATAATTTAAAATAACAGCGTGGGGTGCCCACTGTTTTGGATTATCAGCCAAGGTGAAGCTGCCAGCGGTGGTCTGCAGGCTGCAGCCGTCTGCTTTACCCTAGCTGGCTACATAAAATGGGGGGACCTCACGTCGTTTTTTTTTAATTATTTATTTATTTTATGGCTAAATACAAGGCTAAGCACCCTTTAGTGCCACATGAAAGTCACTAAAGGGTGCCAGCTTAGAAAATTCAGGGAGGTGGAACATTATATAGGTTTTTCTCATCTATCTATCTATCTATCTATCTATCCATCTATCCCTCTATCTATCTATCTATTCATCTATTCATCTATCTATCTATCCCTCTATCTATCTATCTATTCATCTATCCATCTTTCCCTCTATCCATTATCTGTCTATCGATTATCTTTATTATTTATTGCAGGGACAAACCTGCGGTAAATCCGCGGCAAATCCGCGGCAAAACCGCATGCGGATTTGGTGCGGATTTTTTCCGCAGGTCCGGAAATCTTTCACTGGCAGAAGTTTCTCAAGAAATTTTCTTGAGAAACTTCACATTTCTAGTGCGCACATAGCCTTATTATCTCCATTAATTTTACATATCGGCTCATCTCCTTCCCATTCAGGTCTCTACAATATCGGATCCTCTTAGTGGAGATCTTCTATAGAAGAGAATTCTCCTGATTGCCCCGTGAAGGATGGATATGGACAGGGACAAGATGGCGGAGAGGATATTACACCTCACCCTAGAGATCCTCTTCCGGCTTACTGGAGAGGTGAGAGATTCTGATGACGTCACATTACATCATTCTTATCTATGGGAATAACAGATGGACAGAACTGGAGAGGTGAGGACTCTGGAAATGTCTGGAGTGAGATTTATTACTGTGTCTCTCCATAACCAGGATTACACAGTAGTGAAGAAGACCTCTAGTGAGCGCTGTCAGGCCCCTGTGTCTGAGGGATGGGGAAGACCCCTGAGCCCAATCACGGGGCCTCCACCTCACCCCCCGATACATGAGGACATCAATGACCAGAAGATCCTAGAACTCACCTACAAGATGATTGAGCTGCTGACTGGAGAGGTGACACTGCTGGGAATGCTGGGACATTATACAGTAACGCTATGAAGGGATCAGGGGGTGACGGTATCATTGTATGTGTCAGGTTCCTATAAGGTGTCAGGACGTCACCGTCTATTTCTCCATGGAGGAGTGGGAGTATTTAGAAGGACACAGAGATCTGTACAAGGACGTCATGATGGAGGTTCCCCAGCCCCTCACATTACCAGGTAATAGACAGGACTAAATACACACGGCCTATAATTATCTGTATGTAAGGAATGAATTCAGTCCCTTTATGTGTCTCCTCCAGGTCTATCCAGTAAGAGGACAACACCAGAGAGATGTCCCCGTCCTCTTCTCCCACAGGACTGTAAACAAGAAGCTCCCAATGTTCCTCAGGATCATCAGGTAGATGGAGAGAAGGTGCCATGAAATCTCCCTATGATGTGTAGACGGCTGTGAAGGTCTTGTGCTCAGTCTTGTTTTACCCTTTCTGGGGCTGGTGGTGAAGGTCGCCGCTGGGATGGTATCGCTCATCACAGGTGGAGCGGGGTTGCCCCGGGGAGGATGACTGAGGACGGACGGGGGTGGTGATGGTCCCCGTTGGCGCCGCAGCGCTGGGCGCCGGAAAAGGAGAGGCAGAGACAGGGGCTGCAGTTCTGTGACGGGGTGTACAGCAGAGCAAGGAGAGACAACAGGCCGAGGAACGATCCAACAGGTTTATTCACAAGAACACTGGAACAGCACACGATAAGTCCACGTAAAACAGATTCGGGGGCCCTTCCCGACAATCCTCGGACCGGATTACAAAGCAATCGTCCTTACAGTAGTCCAAAGAGTTCCACACAATCCCACGGGCCGCCACACAGGCCTAGCTCCGTCCGTGTCCACAGCCACACAGGCTGGATCTCCTGCTCCCTTCAAGTTTCAGCTCACTCTGAAGTTACAAAAAGGGAAATGCATTGTCTGTGCTCCTTGACCAGCCCACCATGTTCAGGGGGTGGGGGTCACACATCCTATCATCAATGGTTTGGTCCATCACAGGGCTCCTATATGTCTGCCAGCCACAGTAGATGAAGGGATCCCCTGCTGTGCAGAACAATGACTATTCCTTCACTGGCCAATTCAATTACAGATTAGATACACAACTCTGGAAAGAAGAGGACAGGCTATTTACATAATCACATTAGATGCCAAGACTACAATTGTATGAGAGAGACACATTGAGATCAGTAGCTCCCCCAAGGAAATACATGAATTACAACTAATACAATCAGGGAAATATGCATATCATGACATAGTATCACAGCATATACAGTGAGAGGGTAAATTACATCTTCACAATGGTCCCCGTTGGCGCCGCAGCGCTGGGCGCCGGAAAAGGAGAGGCAGAGACAGGGGCTGCAGTTCCAGGCCTTTTACTCACTGGTAGTTCAGGCGCTGCCCCAGAGTACCGTTCTCCGCCAATGCCTATTCCGTGGAAGGTCAGATCTGGTGTATGTCAGTCTATGAGCCCTTCCTCCTTTGTTGCGCTAAGTATCGGATCCCCGTGGCGTGAATCACTTGGCTATCCTGGTGTCAGTAAAGTGTCCCATTCTGTATGCTGATAGCGCGGTTCCGATATGGGACTGGTCTAAGACCTCAGCCCTGGATCCTATATGCTATTTGGCTGCAGACTCGATGGGACAGGTCCGGTGACTCTTCTAGCCATTCCTGCAACCCTTTCAGAGTTGGTAGAGAACGTGAAGTATATCTACCCTAGGGTTCTGTACCCCGACAACGCCGGTCCTGTGAAAGCAGCCGCCTGCTTCTCCCCAGCGACCGTGTTCAAACGCCTTGGCCCACAGAGCTGCCTCGCTGCACATCCGCTCTGCTCCGTGTCTAGAGCTGTTCCCTCCTTTATAGTTGTGTTGTGTGTCCCAAACTGTTGCCCCCAGCCGCAGCCACAGGCTGGTTCACTACTCTTACTAGTTCAACCTGCTCTTCCCACTGTGTGCTCCTGACTCCCCCTGGTGGTTGCTTCTCTCTGACCCTGGGTCACAATTCATGTGGATCGGGGAGCCCCTGGTGCAATGGCGTCCTGTAAACCCAACTGCTGTAGTGACCCCCTACTGTGACTTGACCCTGGCACGGGTCCCATTGGGGAGGGCAACCCATTGTAACTCTGTGTATGTGTGTTGGTGGAATCGGTACCGACCCTCCTTGGACCCGGGATAAGTACTACACCCTAATTGAGGTGCAGTACCCTGTGGCGCCTGATGCCTCAGGGGCGCCACAGCAGGATTAGAGCTGATCATAGATGTGACTTCTCGATCTGTCTCTGACTTTTGGATCACATTTATCCCGTTCTCTACACTGAACACTTACATCAGGGTTTCAACACCAGGTTATCAGACAGAGAGAGGTCACCCCTATCCTATGGGTCAGAAGGTCACAGCGCAAGCCAGCACTAGTTGGATCTGCTTTGCCTTCCACTTAGCTGTGCATACTATCCTCATGCTGGCGCTGCTAGGGTTAAGCAGACCCTTGTGTCTTTCTTGGCTTACCATCCTGAGTTGTCTCAGCTGTTTTGATTTTTGCTCTCTCCTTTGGTATAAGTACACACCACTTTACCTCAGTAGTTGCCAGTGATAACTTACTTTTCCATGGTGCTGGCATGGAGGTGAAAGACATGGAAAGAGAAATTGTTTTGAATTTGATCCTGGAGATTGCTGCTTGGAAATTTTCTTTGTTGTCTTCCCATTGATCATCTCCCTTTTTATTCATTTCTCTTTCATCCCCCTTTTTTACCACTTGTTGTTTGGGAATGCAGTTTCTTTTTCCTTTGTCTGTTGTTTTCCTTTTGTGTCATTATCATAAAGCAGGACTAATGTTCCTCCTGCCCTGCTCACTAGACACGGATGTGATTAGGGTAAGACAGCGATAGACACGTGATTGCTGCACAAGGGGAAAGAACCTGTCTTGGGACATCGGGGATCTCAGGGTTGCTCAGAGTAAGTGACAGGGTTTATCCTTCCTGTTCTTCCCTAGAGGCAGTGGTTCCCACCCCTTCTTTCTCATGATACACAGCCTCTTGGTGAAAAACAACAACCAGGGACTGCCCTGTATTGGTAACTTGTGCCTACTGGCAGCAAAGTCCAACCTCGGAGGCTCTGGTGATGACTGGGTAGGCACTTAATCATGCCCCTATTGATAAGCCTGGTTCAGGGCGCAGTGAGGCTACGTCCCTTCTCCTCAACCTATTAGCATGACAGGTTTACTTGTAATTCTTCAAATGACATGATTCAGATGAAACCCCAAAAGATCCATTCACTGTAATGAGGCAGCAGAGTAAGGGGCACTTTGCACACTACGACATCGCAAGCCGATGCTTGCGATGCCGAGCGCGATAGTCCCCGCCCCCGTCGCAGCTGCAATATCATGGTGATAGCTGGTGTAGTGAACATTATCGCTACGCCAGCTTCACATGCACTCACCTGCCCTCCGACGTCGCTCTGGCCAGCGACCCGCCTCCTTATTAAGGGGGCGGGTCGTGCGGCATCATAGCGACGTCACACGGCAGGCGGCCAATAGAAGCGGAGGGGCGGAGATGAGCGGGACGTAAACATCCCGCCCACCTCCTTCCTTCTGCATAGCTGGTGTGAGCCGCAGGACGCAGGTAGATGTTCCTCGCTCCTGCGGCTTCACACACAGCGATGTGTGCTGCCGCAGGAACGAGGAACAACATCGGTCATTTCCAAATTATGGAAATGACCGACGCTACACCGATGATACGATTACGTCTATTTTGCGCTCGTTAATCGTATCAAAAAGGCTTTACACACTACGATATTGCCTGCGACGCCGGATGTGCGTCACTTTCAATTTGACCCCACCGACATCGCACCTGCGATGTCGTAGTGGGCAAAGTGTCCCTTAGTCTGGGCTCCTCATGGCAGTGCGGCAATCATCCCTATCTAGTGAACGGTTATCTCCAGTAATTGTATTATTACACCAGATTCTTTATGATGTTACAACGTCATCTTCTCCCCATTCAGGTCCCCACAATATCGGATCCTCTCAGTGGAGATCTTCTATATAAGAAAATTCTCCTAATTGCCCCATCAAGGATGGATATGGACAGGGACAAGATGGAGGAGAGGATATTACACCTCACCCTAGAGATCCTCTTCCGGCTTACTGGAGAGGTGAGAGATTCTGATGACGTCACATTACATCATTCTTATCTATGGGAATAACAGATGGACAGAACTGGAGAGGTGAGGACTCTGGAAATGTCTGGAGTGAGATTTATTACTGTGTCTCTCCATAACCAGGATTACACAGGAGTGAAGAAGACCTCTAGTGAGCGCTGTCAGGCCCCTGTGTCTGAGGGATGGGGAAGACCCCTGAGCCCAATCACGGGGCCTCCACCTCACCCCCCGATACATGAGGACATCAATGACCAGAAGATCCTAGAACTCACCTACAAGATGATTGAGCTGCTGACTGGAGAGGTGACACTGCTGGGAATGCTGGGACATTATACAGTAACGCTATGAAGGGATCGGGGGTGACGGTATCATTGTATGTGTCAGGTTCCTATAAGGTGTCAGGACGTCACCGTCTATTTCTCCATGGAGGAGTGGGAGTATTTAGAAGGACACAAAGATCTGTACAAGGACGTCATGATGGAGGATCCCCAGCCCCTCACATCACCAGGTAATAGACAGTACTAAATACACACGGCCTATAATTATCTGTATGTAAGGAATGAATTCAGTCCCTGTATGTGTCTCCTCCAGATCTATCCAGTAAGAGGACAACACCAGAGAGATGTCCCCGTCCTCTTCTCCCACAGGACTGTAAACAAGAAGATCCCGATGTTCCTCAGGATGTGTTTCCTCCAGTTCTATCCAGTAAGAGATATCTACTCATGTACTTTCTGCACTAAGTTTGTGTTTACATTTTTAGGCTTTCTGTTCTGTTTTTTTTTCAGCTGTACTTTATTTGCTTCTTCTGCTGTTTGTTTCTAGTGCCTTCTCTATGTTGTTATGAAGGCAACTCAAAGACCTGCAGAGGGTTCATGAATATCCTGTTTCCCTAAAAATAATCCATAGTTACAGTCAGGGCTAGTGTTAGGAGGAATCAAACTGTGCAATTTCTCAGGAACCCACTTTCTTAAGGACCTCATCAGTTGCATTCGGAAGTTGATTGTTTAACCCCTTCACGACCGGCCGATTTTTCGCTTTCCGTTTTTTTTTTCGCCATTCTTTTTCTGAGAGACGTAACTTTTTTATTTTTCAGTCAATATGGTCATGTGAGGGCTCATTTTTTGCGGAACGAGCTGTACTTTTAAATGAAGCCATCAGTTTTACCATATTGTGTACTAGAAAATGGCAAAAAAATTCCAAATGCTGAAAAATTGCAAAAAAAGTGCGATAGCACTATGGTTTTTGAGATATTTTATTCACTGTGTTCACTATATGGTAAAACTGATGTGTGGGTGTGATGCCTCAGGTCAGTGCGAGTTCGTAGACACCAAACATGTATAGGTTTACTTTTATATAAGGGGTTAAAAAAAAATCGGAAGTTTGTCCAAAAAAAAGTGGCGCACGTTTTACGCCATATTCCGTGACCCGTAGCGTTCTCATTTTTCGGGATCTTAGGCTCAATGACTGCTTATTTTTTGCGTCTCGAGCTGACGTTTTTAACGGTACCATTTTTGCGCAGATGCTACGTTTTGATCGCCTCTTATTGCATTTTGATCAAAAGTTGTGGCGACAAAAAAACGTCGTTTTGGCGTTTGGAATTTTTTTGCCGCTACGCCGTTTACTGATCAGATTAATTGATTTTATATTTTGATAGATCGGGCGTTTCTGAACGCGGCGATACCAAATATGTGTATATTTTTTATTTTTTTAACCCTTTAATTTTCAATGGGGCGAATGGGGGGTGATTTGAACTTTTAGGTTTTTTTGTTTTTTTTTAATTTTTTAAAACTTATTTTTTAACTTTTTTTTTTTTATTTTACTAGTCCCCCTAGGGGGCTATTGCGATCAGCATTCCGATCGCTCTGCAGTATCTCCTGATCACAGCTGCAAGGCTGTAAACAGCAGATACGCTGTCTTTCTCTTTTGCTGTGCCCCGGGCACAGCGAAAGTGAAACCAAGTCAGGTGTAGTACAGGAGTCATCACATGACCCTGTGCTACCATGACAACTATCGGGAGTCACGTGACTTCCGGTATCGGGCGGTAAGGAAAATATTACCGCAATCGTGCTTATAATGGCGCTGTCATGTATTGACAGCGCCATATAAGGGGTTAATCGGCACGAGCAGATAACGATTCTGCTCGTGCCTAGCAGGCACACATCTCAGCTGTGAAAATCAGCTGATATGTGTGCCGATCGCGGCATGCTGCCGCCGGAGGACCGCGGGCAGTAACACTATGTCATTTAGGACGTAATTTTACGGCCCGCGGTCGTTAAGGGGTTAAGGACCTTTGATGAAGTCATGTGACATGATGTAACCAAAGGTCTCTTAATTGCAGGAGTCTAAAAGAACTGAACAGAAGACAGGCTGGCATGGTGGACTGGTATTAGGTGTAAGGGAGAGCAAACAGGACAATTTCCCAGGGCCCCCATTTTCCTAGTGGCCCCAGTGTTTATATGCCGATTATAGGACTGCTTAAGAACCTTTTTGACATCACGTTATGTGACCAAAGGCCTCTTAATTGCAGGAGTATAAAGGTCCAGTCACACATAACGAGATCGTGAACGAGATCGCTACTACGTCACACTTTCTGGATCGTTTATGAGTCGTTGTTGAAATCGCATGTTGGGTGTCACACATAACGAGTTTATGAACGAGCATGCGTCCCGTATAACGATCTTTGAAATCGCTGGGACCCTGTCACACAGCTACTATGTTAACGATTCCAATCCCATTAGGGGCGTAGTAAAATGCAGTGAGTCACGTAGGCGTGCATTTGTGTCGCCTTTTCCGCTTTCATTGGCGGCCAATACTGCGTTCTGATTGGGCGGCCGGGCGGGCGTCGCCTTTTCCACCCCCTCCGCTCTGATTGATAAGGACCCTGTCACACAGCTACTATGTTAACGATTCCAATCCCATTATGCAGTGAGTCACGTAGGCGTGCATTTGCGTCGCCTTTTCCATACCCTCCTCCGCTTTCTTTGGCGGCCAATACTGCGTTCTGATTGGGCGGCCGGGCGGGCGTCGCCTTTTCCACCCCCTCCGCTCTGATTGATAAGGACCCTGTCACACAGCTACTATGTTAACGATTCCAATCCCATTATGCAGTGAGTCACGTAGGCGTGCATTTGCGTCGCCTTTTCCATACCCTCCTCCGCTTTCTTTGGCGGCCAATACTGCGTTCTGATTGGGCGGCCGGGCGGGCGTCGCCTTTTCCACCCCCTCCGCTCTGATTGATAAGGACCCTGTCACACAGCTACTATGTTAACGATTCCAATCCCATTATGCAGTGAGTCACATTTGCGTCGCCTTTTCCATACCCCCCTCCGCTTTCATTGGCGGCCAATACTGCGTTCTGATTGGGCATGCAGGGGGCGTATCTAGCGGTTAAATTTTGGATCGCGTCCACCCTTTGTCACTTCTTTTGCGCTTTGCTTTGAGATAGAACCTGCGTCTCCACCCTGATTCCTTCGTCCATTGTACCCGGTCGCTTTGTTGGTGTGTTTTTCGGATCGAAGCCGCAGTTGCACCTGGAGTATCCTTGCAGTGCTGTCGAGTGTCGGTGAGATCGTATTTTCGATTCCGCTTGGATTCTACATTGATATACACTTCTTTGAAAAGGTAGGTCTTTTTTCTTGTTGGGGGGGTGGGCTTTTTTTTGAATAATGTTCTTGCTGTTAAGATATATGTTAATATTTATTATGTGAGTTGATTGCTGTTAGATATATGTTAATAGTTATTATGTGAGTTAAAGTTGCTGGCTTTTATCTGTGCGTGTATAATGCCTTTTAAAGAGGGGTCTCTCCATAGTGCTGTTTGTAATGTGTCCTATCCTAGCATTGCTGGCTCTTTTGTCTCTCATTAAATAAAATATAGAAATGTGGCACTCCTTCTATAGTCGCTGGTGCTTGGATAGGGTCCCACCCCAGATCAAAAAATGAAAAAAATCCAGCACTCAAAGCATTTAACTGAAATTGTTTTATATTTTATTCATGGATCTCTGTAATTATTAAAGACGTTTCCGTCATCCGACCTTCATCAGTTTACGCATAAAAGGTTCTGTAGAAATATATGAAAAAGCTGGACCAGAGGAAAAAGCTGCCCGTCCCGGTCTGCAGTCAATGTCACATACTGTCTACAGAACCTTTTCTGTGTAAACTGATGAAGGTCGGATGACCGAAACGTCTTTAATAATTACACAGATCCATGAATAAAATATAAAACAATTTCAGTTGAATGCTTTGAGTGCTGGATTTTTTTCATCTTTTGTCTCTCAGCTACAGCCGCCATTTTGTGTTTCTGCCACACATAGGGGCGGCCATTTTAGTCTCTGCCACACCATAACCAAAAATTGTGATCGGTTTATTGCAACTTCTTTTATGTTTACATATAAATTTTTCATTCTTTATTTCAGATGGCTTATTATAACAAAGAAGACTTTGTGCGTGAGCTGTTGGATTTGTATCAATCACTGCCCTGCTTGTGGAGAATCAAATCCACAGAATATTCAGACAGAATAAAAAAACAAGCCGCCTATGCCCAACTGGTGGATCTTTTTAAAAAACACAGTGGAGGCGAGGCGGTGGATGTCAAAGTAGTAAAAAAGAAGATCCAAGGCTTGAGGACTGTATATAAGAAAGAAGCAAATAAGGTGGACAAATCAAAAAAGTCAGGGGCCGGCACTGACCAGGTATATGTTTCTCCCTTGTGGTATTTCAATCTCCTGGAATTCACAAGGGACCAGGAGCTACCACGAATGATGGAAAGCTCCTACCAAAGAAACGTAGACCTGGAAGCAGACATTGAAAACGATGACATCCCGATCGATGACAACACCTCCGCTGTTGTAGATGTAAGTACCTTATTTGCTTCACGTTACATAGTATTCAAACTTTTTATGTACATGCCATTGAGGAACACAAAATAGTAACTTATTGTTGCCATGATTTATTGTGCAGTTTGGAAATGTTATCCCTTCCAGTTCAGATAAGTACACTCCAATACAATTTTGTCACACTTTAATTAAATTTACTAACTATTAATGTATGACTTTTAATTAACATTTATTTTTCTGTTCCCGCAGAACCCTCAGACAGATATGGTGAGGCCCCAATTGAATGAGAACCCCACCACATCGAGCGAGCCTATTGTGGAGGATAATGAGGCACCTGCACCCTCTGGTGAAATGCGGCGAAGACAGTTACGCAAAAAGAAGGCCAACACCCCTGTGACATCCGCTGAATTTTATTCTTTGGCAACCCAACTGCTATCACAGCCAAAAAGCACTCCAGTGGATAGCTTTGCCGCATTTGCATCGGACAGACTCTGCAAATTGGATTCCACACAGAGGGAGCAAGCCGAAAGACTGATGTTGGAAGTCCTAAGAAAGGCAGGCCGAGGAGAACTGGATGACAATGACACGATATGCAAGAAGAACCAGTCCCATGATTCTAATACATGGATTCCTCGCCAGCCCCTGCAAAGTACACCGAACAGGATGCATCCACCACGCTTGCAGCTTGACCACCCCCCACAGTATCCCCCCCCACAGTATCCCCCCCCACAGTTTCCCCCCCCACATTATCCCAGGTATTCAAATGATTCATTTTTAAGCCAACTGTCATCTCCCACCCGGCCTGAATATGTCCACCAATATGAAGACGGCCACTAAATTTTGTTATTGTTGTTGTTTTGTTATTTGAAATTAATTTCAATTGATTGTTATATTTTCATTGTAATAATAAATTTATGTTGTTTCAATCTTGCTGCCTGCGTTACTTAATTCAGCATATGGTTGTGATGCCCTGGCAAAACACGGTAGTTACAGAGATTGTACCATACTCCACCCTCATTGGCATACCACCACACAACCCACACACTCATGTACAGCAAACAACCAGTAAAGCCTAGTCACCCCCCTCGTGGATAATGGGATTGGTGCATCTATACAGATGCCTACATGTAATATGATGTTTGTGAGTGGTGAGTTTGTGAGTGGTGATAGCTGTTAACTTGCTTTATGCAATGAGACATACCAAACAGCAGATATCAATTTCAAATTTTTTATAACACATGAATATGGATACAATAACAAAAAAAAAAAAACGTTAGTTGCTGCTGCCCTCCCCTTGTCCAGCCACATAACGGGCCAGCAGCGCCGCATGCCGCTCCACTCTGGCCATCAGCCTCCTGTGGGCCGACAAAATCCTTCTTTGGGAGGACATGATTTCGGCCAAAGTGGGTATGCCTATGGAGGGAATGGTAAAATTAATAAATCATAATTTTTATTTCTGCTTATTATTACAAAGTAGGAGATTCATGACTTACGGTTATCCCCCTCGTCCGATACAGACTCACTTATGGAGCCTGGACTAGCATCTATGATAACAAAAAACACTTTATAGTACTCAACAGCTTTTTGTTTTGTACTTTATATGGCGTTAATGTTATATTAAAAAATTACCGGGGGGCGATCCGGCCGGTGGCCCCTGTGGGTGGTACTCCTCCTCCTCCTCCTCCTCCTCTGGTGGCTGTAGATCCACCGGGGGCTCGGGCACATGCTCTCCCTCCTCTGCGGCCCCTTGCTCCTCTGGGGGTTCTTAAGAAAATATAAAGTTTAATGTGGTTGCGTTATGATACATATAGGACTGTGGGGGGTACATTGAAATATATGGCGGACTACGTAGCCTACCTTATACAAGGACTATGGGGGTGAATTTGAACACATTGTGGAATATGTGGTGCAGTATAATATATGGAGAACTCTGGGGTGAATGAAACTTCATGGAGAACTCTAGGAAATTCATTACAGTTCATGGAGGACTATGGGATGCATTCTAATATCTGAAGGGTTATGTGGAACCCTTTATACTATATGGAAGGCTATGTGGGGGCCAATATTGTATTTGGAGAACTAGATATGAGGGGGTACAAAAATACAAGCAGGAGATGGAATTTTTTTGTGCTGAGTGAAAAAGACCCACTACCCACAGCACCCGGCTTTGCCATGCTCTCTCTGATATGGGAAAAGCTGGGTGGTGAGGGAATGATGTTTTGCCAAGCATGGCGAAGCTGGGTGCCAAGGACAAGAGGTATATCAGAACATATGAAAACTGTGTGCTGATAGAGGGTTGTCAGTTCATGGGAATATATATATATATATATATATATATATATATATATATATATATATATATATATATATATATATATATATATATATATATATATATATATATAATAAATATATATACATTAAAATATATATATTTATTATTTAAATATTATCTGTATATATTTATTTTTATAATTATATATATATTGTGACGACCTGGGCCCTGAACGTCTTGGGGCACACGTCTGGCAGCGGGATCAAGACACACACAAGCACTTTGTCACTTAAAGAATCTCGGTGATTTATTCACATCCTCATAAACCACGCAGTGTAATGGGCCACAGCCACTTTCCCGCAGGACAATGTCTCACTGTCTGTTTAAACTGCTGATTGTTCATTCTCTGGCATCAGCCAGTATAGTCCCCTTTCTGGGGTGTTACCTGCCAGTAGGTTTGCAGGCTGTCAGTCTGCCTCCATCCAGTCCAGGGAGACTCTCACACTGGGCTCAACATCCCGGCCCATGGACACGTTCCAATTCCTCACAGCCTCAGTGGATTCTGCAGCTCCCTGACATTTCAGAGCCCTCACTAGCTCTGTATGCACAGGATCTCCTGCACATGTGCTCCAACCAAGATGGCTCCCACCAGCACACAGAGATCATGTGACAAACGAAAGCTCCATTAAATCCCATGAGACACACCTACGTATGGGAGGTATGTGGATGGTCAGTCCCGCCCATCACTTCTGACCATCCCATGAACCCAGCCCTGAATGTGTACAACAATCCTCATGGAACTACAAGTCCCAGAGAAACATTCCAGGTTCAGATCACAGAGGATTTCCCCCTCTGTGACACATACCGGCCATCTACCACATTGCATCCTTACATATCCCCCCCCCTCTGTTCCAACTTGTAGGGTGGAACACTCGACAACCTACAGTGACCCTGAGACAGGGCATTAGGGAAACCATACCCTACCAGTCGAATGGGCCCTCTACGAAGACTTGGAGGTTCTGCTCCTGACCGACCATCCGCCACTGTCACCAAACCCTCCTCAGTGAACCCTCTTCTCAGACACGTCCGCCGGTCCGACATATCGTTCCATAACTGTCTCCAACGGTCAGTGTGGTAGTGAGACACCCCATCAGTCAAAACTACCGTGCGGCCTGACTCTGCGCTAACCAGTCCACTAGAGGGGCTCTTGTCCAGGTACCTCACAACCGAGCCGACAGGAGATCTCCCACAACTAGACCCTGCACACTCTCTGTTTGCCAATCTACTATGGCCTCTTCTCTTATGACGTCTTAGGTCACCTTTCCATCTCCGCCTTTTCCCACCACCACTTTTGGCTATGGACCAGTCACTCCCTCCATCTTTTCTTTCAGATTTTGTTTTAGAGGGCTTGGACCCTTCAGAGTCTGTGCCATAGCCTGATTTATAGGTAGGTCTTCTATGACCTAGGCTCCTTTCCCTACAGGACCTACTTCCCTTGCCAGTGAAGGCAACACGTTCATCAGGTGGACCACACTTCTTCTCTGGGCCCTGGCCCGAAAGCGGTCGTGACCTCAAACTCACTTGACAAAGTGTCTCTGCAATCTTCTGTCTTTCAAGATCCATTTGCTTTAGTTCTTCCAGGTATCCCAGGCGGTATTCTAGGAGAACTCGTACGTTTTCAACACACTCCTTTGTTCCCGCCATGACACATGGAACCATACCAACTTCACAGGGTAACCTGGCTTTATGATAAACCTTAAGTCTTACTCTCGTCACACCGGATGTATCAACCATCTCCTGCATGACTCTTCCATTTCTGCCAATCAGTTTCTTGACAAGTTCTCTGGGCACTTGTGTGACCTCTTCCACAAAGTCCAACAGCCTTCGAGCTGTTTTCACTGCTTCTTCAGTTTTCCCATAGATTTGGAATGTTCCACTGTGCTCTTCTAATTCAATCGCTGTAATACCTGGAACCTTCCTGGCTTGCTGAATGTTACTTTTCAGCGCTCTTAATGCGAGCCCAATTAATGATTTCTTCACCACCACAACTTCCTGAAATTCTGCAGTGAGCTGCTTCATACACTCCAAGCGTCTGGTGTCTTCTTCCATCTGTGCCGAGATGAGCCATTTCGTGCGAAGACACTGCAGGTGCATGTCACTCAGGATAGCCACCCGCTTCTTTGTGACATTACTGGCAGAGCACACCACCAACCGACAAGTCTCTGGGGCAAAGTACACTTCACAGGCCCCTACAGCCTTCTTAAACGTCTCATGCATCGACTTATGGGCACAGGCTTTTCTTAGGTCTTCGGGCACATCTACCATGCACTTAAAGAATGGACCGGTTTCTTGACCTTCAAGGAAATTAGACCATTCCTTTGGTCTCTTGCATCTATCTTTTTCTCTCATGCACGGCTCCACCTCTTGAGTTACACACTCTTCCGATTCAGCTCCAGCCTCAGAGCCTTTGGGTTTGCTACTCTTCTTAACCAAGACAATCTCTATGTCTTCCATCTTGGTCTTACCAGGCAGGTCACTCAGGCTATCAGTTCCTGATAAGACCTCTGGTCCAGACTTCACCTCATCAGAGACTCTTTTCACTTCTGCAGCACCAGCTGTCTCTTGGGTCTTCACTGCGTTACATTCAACTTCCTTGCGGGTCTCTGCAGTGTCACATTCAGTCCTCTTTTTTTCTGCAAGGGTGTCACACCCTTCAGCGTGGTACTCTGTTCCTCTTAGACCTTTGGCCCCGTTTTCACCCTTCATAACCCCAACACTGGGTAATTTACCGGTCTGCTCACCATGACCTCTATGGATTTGTACTTCACCAACTTTCTCCAGGATTCCTTGTTCTGTATTACCCTCTAGGATTTCACCTCCCACAGTGCTCTTGTCCGACAGACCTTCTGCTTCATGCTTGGAATCTATAGGAGACACCACCATTACTGCTTTGGTTGGCTCAATTTTTGACATTTCACCCTGCTGATGTCTGTCGTTACAATGTGTCAGTTCAGTTTCTGATACCTCTTTCTTGTGTAGGACATCGCTGTCTGACTCTACCTTAGCAGTTGCTACTGGCAATGTGTTTTCCTCGACCAGGTACTTCACTTTCTCTGCACCCTCAGACGGGATACCTTGCACAAGCTTTTGGCGCTTATTACGTCTCCGGCGTCTGGAGGAGGTTTTACCCTTCTCAATTGTCTGTACCTCACTGCACTCTCTTGTCCTTTTATAAGAGTCAGTGTCCATTCTGGAGTCATCGTCACTCCCCCTGGCGTCCTGGACTATCATGTCCCCACTTAACCAGATATCTGCCTCCCTTTCTGGAGCTACCCCGTTTTTAACGGTCACACTATTGGTTATTCCCTTAGTCCCTATGTCACCAAGTTGGGTCCGTCCATTTTCTTTGGTCACCCCTAACTTAGGACAGTCAATTTTAGAAGGTACTATCTCCTCCTTACCACACATAACTCCACAACAAGGACCCCTTTTCACCTCCCAATGTGGTAGGGTTTCCTTTGGGCTGTTCTGGCTCTTACACAAGCAACCGGATACGTCCCCCGGCTTCCACAAGTGCACAAATAATTTAGAGTCCCAACCTATAATAATTGGGTGCAGTAAATCTGAGACTACACCAACATCATGAGAACCACTGTCCCAGGCTGTCTTTATGACCACGCTGGATACTGGGTATTCTGTCTCATTATTGTGGGTGCAGCTGACGTGGATCTTCCTTCCAGGAATCAAGTTGACATCAGAAGTGGCCCTCACCAGGGTCACCAAGCTCCTTGAGTCTACGACCCCTGTTACAGATTCCCCATCCACTTCCACGGAACACAGACGTGGCTTCTCGTCGGATGGGTGGTCTATACCGCAAACCGGGCACTTGTGGCATGAACACTGTTGTCCCTGGCTACAGTCCATCTGCGCCACTTCACCCTTGGATTTGGGATGCTCTGCACCATTTTGGGGGACCACCGCTTTCTGGGACTCCTCCCCCTTTTGGGCATCCACCCCTTTATGGGACTCCATCCCCTTATGGGCAACCACCCCTTTATGGGACTCCACCCCCTTATGGGCAACCACCCCTTTATGGGACTCCACCCCCTTATGGGCAACCACCCCTTTATGGGCAACCACCCCTTTATGGGCAACCACCCCTTTATGGGCTTTCTGTGGCTTCCTTGCAGTGTCCTTAGATCCCAGTTCACACCGTTCCCCTTTATCTCCCTGGGTACCCTGTGCCCGTACTGGCCCCAGAAGGGAATTCACAAACTGGTCCACTGCTGCCACATCTCTGCGCACTGACAGCTCCTGCTGTCCACACACAAGGAACTGGTACAGCTCCTCCATAACGTCCAGGCTTGCGGCTCCACTCATGGTCGCTCAGCTTTCCCGGAACTTCGTGGACCCGCCGATCCACCGCAAGCTGCTTGAGTGCGCCGTCAATTTTCGTGGACCCGCCGATCCACCGCAAACCGCTTCAAAATTTTTTTTCGTGGACCCGCCGATCCACAGCAAGCAGTCCGTATCCACAAGAATATGTCCTAGGCCGTTGCCCTTAGCAACCAGGCTGTGTTGCCCCTAGCAACCAGGCTGCGTTGCCCCTAGCAACCAGGCCATATGCCCGCGTTCTCCACCATAATGTGACGACCTGGGCCCTGAACGTCTTGGGGCACACGTCTGGCAGCGGGATCAAGACACACACAAGCACTTTGTCACTTAAAGAATCTCGGTGATTTATTCACATCCTCATAAACCACGCAGTGTAATGGGCCACAGCCACTTTCCCGCAGGACAATGTCTCACTGTCTGTTTAAACTGCTGATTGTTCATTCTCTGGCATCAGCCAGTATAGTCCCCTTTCTGGGGTGTTACCTGCCAGTAGGTTTGCAGGCTGTCAGTCTGCCTCCATCCAGTCCAGGGAGACTCTCACACTGGGCTCAACATCCCGGCCCATGGACACGTTCCAATTCCTCACAGCCTCAGTGGATTCTGCAGCTCCCTGACATTTCAGAGCCCTCACTAGCTCTGTATGCACAGGATCTCCTGCACATGTGCTCCAACCAAGATGGCTCCCACCAGCACACAGAGATCATGTGACAAACGAAAGCTCCATTAAATCCCATGAGACACACCTACGTATGGGAGGTATGTGGATGGTCAGTCCCGCCCATCACTTCTGACCATCCCATGAACCCAGCCCTGAATGTGTACAACAATCCTCATGGAACTACAAGTCCCAGAGAAACATTCCAGGTTCAGATCACAGAGGATTTCCCCCTCTGTGACACATACCGGCCATCTACCACATTGCATCCTTACAATATATAATTAATATATTATATATTTTTATAATTATATATATATATAATTAATATATGATATATTTTTATAATTATATATAGATATATATTATGTATATTTTTTTTTATTATTATATATATCTAAATATATTTTTCGAATTGTATCTATATATCTATATATATATATATATATATATATATTTTATATGTTTTATATATATATATATAATCTATCGATCTATAAAATAGATTATATATATATAATTTTAATTAAGTAAAAGGATATATATATCATAAATATATACATTTAAATCAATATATTTATTACTTATTATATATGTATATTTTCTTATATTTATATATAATTAATATGAATTATATATATATTTAATTTAAAAATATATGTATAGACTTATATATATATATGATATATATATATATATTATTTATATATGTATTATATATTTATATATTTATTTTTAGAATAAATATATATATATACATATATATATATAGATAGATAGATAGATAGAGATATATATATATATATATATATATATATATATATATATATATATATATATATATATATATATATATAAAAATAAATAGATATATATTTAAGAACACCATTATACGTTGCCAAGGCACACTCATCTGCGCCTACCTTGGTTTTGTAACTCTGCTTGTATGGCAGAGATCCGGGCACTGGAGCGGTACCGCAGATCCGCTAATTTTTTTCGGATCTGGGCGCAGGTGCGCTCCAAATGAAATCTCCTCCTCAACCCACGTTGGATCCTGCGCAATACCGCTTTCTTATGGAGAAGTGGATGCTCTTGCGCCTCACGGCAATCATAATCGCGAGCATCCACTTCTCTAATTAGGTAACGGACCTCCGCCTCTCCCCAAGCTGTTGCCCTCCTGCGTGCCGCCATTGTTCGCTGGTGTGTCTACGTAGCAAACGCAGTTGCGTCACCCGCGGTAACGCCTCTTCACATCTGATTCGACCGATAGCGTCACGTGAACGCTAGCTCCAATCAGATTGGGGTGGACGTTGTTGATCCTGCTCCAGCCAATGGCCGCCGTCGGCCATGGCGGGATTGTTGATTTGTGAAATATTACAATGCTATGTTTGAAGGTGAAAGTGCGACGCACTTTTAACAAATCAGAATGATCTTTGCTGCAGAAATGAGATCGCGCCATGACGCAAATGCTGTGTCAAGGGGTCGTGGTATCACACACTGCGAGCGCACATACAATTATAAGAAATCGAAAAAGAGATGTCGTTTGAAGGTTTCGGGGACGCACAAACGTCCCCGTTTAAAAACCCCAAATGAAAATATATAAGGCTTCATATTCATAATTTGGGGCCTCCGGGGGTGATGTAACGGCAGCAATGGTGGTACTGCTCCCCACAGTAGCCCTTAATAGTGAATGAATGACAAACAAATCTTGTGGAAAGTTAAAACAACTGTTTATTAAAGTAATCATTTTGCAAAAATGACATTTTATTATAAATGTGATGAACATAACAATACAAGTAACCATATATTTTAAAATTAGTATAAATGTGATGAACATAATACAAGTAACCATATATTTTTTAAAATTAAGAAGGGAAGTTTCTAAAACCAATCAATACAAGAAAATAAAACTTAGCATAATAAATGTGCTCAATACAAGTTTATCTAATGCTGCCACGTAATTGCACCAGGACCATTAAAATATTGGCAGTACTTTTCTCGACAGGCCTTCGCATCATCGGTATTTCTGCCGGGCGCCAATGGTTGAAGTCCTGCGATTGCGGGATCTTCAGAATGCCATTCGCCAAGCACCACTTCGCCATTTAAGTCATCAGAGTCTACAAAGCCTGTTGGACAGTACGTAATAGCATCTCGCCGTCGAAGAAAGTTGTGAAGGGCGCAACAGGCCAAAACAACTGCGTCTATTGATGGTAGACTCAGGTTAATTGGTGTGTGGAAAACGCGGAAGCGATTTGCCATTATCCCAAAGGCATTTTCCACAACCCTGCGTGCCCTTGATAATCTATAATTGAACCTTTGTCTTTCCGCCGTTAGACTTTTCTGTGGGAATGGTTTCATGAGATTGGGATGAAGTGGGAAGGCTTCATCGCCCACAAATACAAAGTTAAGGTTTGCGGTAGTGTCAGAGTTGGGGGGCAAATGCAGTTCACCATTTTGCAAACGTTCACCAAAGCCTGTGTGTTCTAAAACCCCACCGTCAGAAACCCGGCCATTCATGCCAACATCAACAGCAATAAATTCGTAATTGGCATTCACAAGGGCCATTAGGATGATGCTGAAATAGCCCTTATAGTTATAAAAATAGGAGCCGCTGTTCAGTGGTTGAGTGATCCGCACATGTTTCCCGTCCAAAGCACCACCACAGTTTGGGAACTGCCAAAGGTGTTCAAAATCGGTGGCAATCTTCTGCCATTCCTCCACAGTTTTGGGGAACTCAATGTAGTTACGCAGACTGTGGAAAATTGCTCTACATGTCTCCGGAATAAGAATGCTGAGCAGGGACCTTGAAATTGCAGAAGAAAAATGTAAGTCTTGCAGGGAGCGTCCGGTGGCCAGGAAACGCAGCGTGACTGCCAATCTTTCATCTGCCGGGATGGCAGCACGCATCGCTGTATTCTTGCGCTGAATAATTGGCGTAACTCTTTCGAGTAAAAGGCTAAATGATTCTTCTGACATCCGCAGAAAATTGCGGAAATCCTGAGGATTATTTTCCTGGAGCTCTCTTAGCAGTTGCATGTGGGAGTATTTGTACCTCTTCTGCAGCCACTCTCTGGTCCACATGCGGCGCTTTCGTTTGGAACGCCTCTGTTCCACTTCACGTAGCCGACCGGCCTCAAACATCAATGCAGCACCCAGCACAACACGCTGCATGTCGTTCATGTTGTCCACACTGCAAAAAAACATGTAAAGATGAGAAAAGTTGCTATAAACCAATCACATTTTTTGGGGGGTGTAAAAGAGACACTAAAATGGCCGCCCCCATAGAAGTGCACCACTTCTAACTGTGTCAGAGAAACAAATGGCGGCTGTAACTGTGTCAGAGAAACAAAATGGCGGCTGTAACTGTGTCAGAGAAACAAAATGGCGGCTGTAACTGTGTCAGAGAAACAAAATGGCGGCTGTAACTGTGTCAGAGAAACAAAATGGCGGCTGTAACTGTGTCAGAGAAACAAAATGGCGGCTGTAACTGTGTCAGAGAAACAAAATGGCGGCTGTATCAGAGAGACAAAATAACCAGCAATACTACATAAGGACACATAAAAGGACGATGGACGCACAAAAGGACATATGTGTACAGATAACAACCAACCACTTTGATGATCCGCAAAAATAATTACTATCTATAAACACAAATACTTTCCATACTATAACAAAAACATGGAACAAGTAACATAGACTTTACGAAAATGACTTACCACGTCCAGAAAATGCAGCCGTCTATGCTATCTATTAATAATCGCAGTTTCGATCCTCCCAGCGACACGCTCGGGAACGAATGAGGGATATACAAGTGCAGATGCGGCTTTGATCCGAAAACCAAGCAAGCGGGAACAAAGCACGAATGAATCTGTAATACAGCGACACGCTCGGGAATGAATGAGGGAAGATGCAGCTTTGATCCGAAAACCAAGCAAGCGGGAACAAAGCACGAATGAATCTGGGTGTAGTCACCGGTTTGCTCCTAGAAGACTCAAAAGGGAACAAAGCATGAAGTGATACCCAATCAGAGCGCAATAGTGTTCTCATTGCTAACCAATCGTTGCAGAGAGGGGGCGCGGAAATGGCGACGTAACTAAACACTATTGTTCTCAGCGCCAACCAATGGGCGCAGAAGGGGCGTGGAAACGGGGACGCAACAACACGCCTTCGTGCATCTCATCTAGGTCGTCAACGAAATCGTAAATAGGGTGTCAAACATACAGATTCATGCAGCCCAGCAGGACTCCAACGAGCCAAAAATGGCCCAAGCTGTTCGGCATCGATCAGCGATTTCGCAGCAGGGGGTGAATCGTTGGTACGTGTCAAACATGACGAGATCGCAATTGAAGTCGTTCTTGCGTCACAGAAACTGTGACGTAGTAACGATCTCGTTGTACGATCTCGTTATGTGTGAAGTGGCCTTAAAGCTGAAGAGGAGACAGGCTGGTGTGTGTATGTGTGTGTATGTATGTGTGTGTAGATAGCTAGATAATAGAAAAAAAAGAGTTACAGCCGCACACTGAAATACCACATTTTTAAACTACCTACAAATATCTAATAAAATTATTGCTTTAGAGAATGTGAACTACTGGCAAACTACCCTGGAAGGAATGGAGACCCCTACTTTACAGAAGGAGATTTGACACCTAGACCCTGATTCTTCAAAGCAATAATGCCAGAATTCTGACAGAGATCACTTATCAATCAATTTTTTGTGCAACACAGAGTTGTGAAAAAAGATTGTGCGACTAAATCATCATGGCGCGCTGTGCTGACATCACTCGCATGTCCTTCAGCTCCCAGAAGTACAAGCAGACATGGCCTCGCCATGGCCTTCGCCACTGCGAATAATCTGACTATCAAGCACGTGACTGTGATCGGAGGAGGCCTGATAGGTGCTGGGATAGCGCAGGTAGCTGCAGCAACCAGACACACTGTTGTTTTAGTGGACCAGACTGATGACATCTTGAAAAAGTCTGCAAAAAGTATTGAAGACAGCTTGAAAAGGGTCACTAAGAAGATGTTTGTGGACAAGTCTGAGGCTGCTGCACAGTTCATCAGCAAAACCCTCTCAAACTTCAGCACAAGCACAGACCCAGCGGCCGTGGTGCACAGCAATGATCTGGTGGTGGAAGCCATAATAGAAAACTTGGAAGTGGAAAAATGCACTAATCAAGACACTGGACAAATTTGCACCAGAACACACCATATTTGCCAGCAACACATTCTTATTGACATAGCCAACTCTACAACTAGGCAGGATCAGTTCGGAGGGCTGTATTTCTTTAATACAGTACCAATGATGAAGCTGGTGGAGGTCATTAAGACACCAATGACTAGCCAAACGACTTCTGACTCTCTCATGGACTTCAGTAAAGCACTGGGAAAGATGCCTGTGTCATGTAAAGACACCCCAGGATTCATTGCTAGCCGTCTTCTGGTACCATACCTAATGGAATTCATGCATCTTCATGAACGAGGTCATGCATCTAAGGAAGACATGGATGTTGCAATGAAATTGGAAGTCCGTTACCAAATGGGTCCTTTTGAGCTTTTGTATTATGTTGGTCTTGACACTAGTAAATACACCATTGATGGTTGGTACCAGATGGAACCTGAAAACCCATTTTTTGCCCCCCGTGAATTACTCAATAAGCTTCGAAAGAAGACTGGAGAAGGATTTTATAAAGACAGATGGTTGGCCTGGCTGCTCTGCAGAGCTATATTTTTATAGTCTCTTGTTTGTTTTGATTACAATGACCGTTGTTGTTTTTACATTGCATGGTTTTCTCAGCACTTATTAACACCGAGTGCCTTACAGTCATGATTCTCTATTTCATCAACATCCTTTTGTACCGCTGATTCCAAACATTGATACATCATAGCCATTCTACAGTCAATAAAAAATAAATGTAAATAAAAATAAATTGTGTGACTTTTGGAGGTTTCACGCCAATTTTAACCAGCTACGCAAAAATGGACAGTGCTTGGCCAGAAGACGGGTGTGATGTCACCGCTTCTCTAATTCATAACAAACTGTGGCGTTCCCTATGCCAGAAATCTCACGCCAGTCCCTGACATCAATTTTCATTGTACATCGCCGGTCTTGATGAATTGGAGCCCTAATGTATACCTGCACAGATAGCAAGACCATGCTACCTGCTTGGTTCCAAAGCCTAAGGATTGGCCATCAATCTTACAGTCCCGAACAAGCCCATTAAATATTTGGCTTCTGTCTCTATTATATTTTCATCTTCGAAAAAAAACCTTTTTGAAATTGTCTATGTTGTGGATCAATGTCACAACGAGATGCTTGCAGGGCATGCCAACTGTCATGGCAGCATCAGGATCTGTGGAAATTACACATTCTGGCACTCTTGCTTGCTAACTTCTCTGTTATCTGTGATCAGCGCAGGGAGACGCAGGCATCGAACCACATACTTAGTAAGACTAGCAAGAGTTATTCTCTGCTGGGCTCCTTGTTAGTGTCTTTGTTTACATGCTGTAGTGGAGCCAGTATCATTCGCTTCCCTTCTGTATATGCTGGCTGGATAATTCCATTAATGCCAGCTATAGTTTACCTATACAGGTCTGGTGAGGTGTTGTGATACAAACTAGTGGTTGTTGTGCATTATTGCTGTGAGCAGTTGTGGTGTTAACCATTGTTGTCTTTTTGTTTCTGCCTTCCTTCTCTTGCTTTTCTCCTTAGTATCTCACTGTTTATTTCTGGGAGTTTGCAGTGTGTCTGAATTTTGGTTTTCCCATCTGTCTTAATCTGTATTTCCATCATACTCCTGCCCCTTTCTTCCACGTTCAGGGTAATCCAGAGGTTAGGGATAGCCTAAAGTCTCCTAGCATGACGGAAAGTATAGTAGCCCCCTGTCCCTCATTACTCATTATCCTACAGTCACATTGCGACAATCAATCAGATTATTTACTGTAGCACATTCCAGAGAACTGGTGCTAGGAATGGGAGATCAGAATTAACGAAGATGTAACTCTTAGATCTCGAAATTGGAAAACAGATTCAGAATAATTTGTTTCCTAATTTAATTTCTGATGTAATGGTTTAAAATATAAATCTACTTTCAAAATTATATAATTAAAAAATAATAATATTGTGTTTTTATTTGTAGCCGATGACTGTATCAGGAGTTCAGATGGACCTCTAATATCTTCAGAATTTAAAACAGATGATGAAAGTATTACACATTATACATATGAGGAGCATGCTGTTGTCCCAGATATACCTTCAGTCCTTTCATGGAAAACTCTATCATCAGATCTTTTCAAACAAGTCCAAAATTCCCATTTATCACAGAATTGTAAGCAAAATAAAAGTTACAGAAGGGATGTGGAACATGAAACGGCTCCTACAAGGGAGAAACCATTTTCATGTTCAGAGTGTGGGAAATGTTTTATTCGGAAAGCAGACTTTGTTAGACATCAGAAAATTCACACAGGGGAGAAGCCATTTTCATGTTCAGAGTGTGGGGAATGTTTTATTCGGAAATCACACCTTGTTAGACATCAGAAAATTCACACAGGGGAGAAGCCATTTTCGTGTTCAGAATGTGGGAAAGGTTTTATTCAGAAAATAAACCTTGTTACACATCAGAAAATTCACACAGGGGAGAAGCCATTTTTATGTTCAGAGTGTGGGAAAGGTTTTATTTGGAAATCTGATCTTGTTTGGCATCAAAGAACTCACACAGGGGAGAAGCCATTTTCATGTTCAGAGTGTGGGAAATGTTTTATTCGGAAAGCAGACCTTGTTACACATCAGAAAATTCACACAGGGGAGAAGCCATTTTCATGTTCAGAGTGTGGGGAATGTTTTATTCGGAAATCACACCTTGT
This sequence comes from Anomaloglossus baeobatrachus, assembly GCF_048569485.1. Lineage (NCBI taxonomy): Eukaryota > Metazoa > Chordata > Amphibia > Anura > Aromobatidae > Anomaloglossus > Anomaloglossus baeobatrachus. The sequence goes on along the minus strand of NW_027441924.1, from coordinate 8,350 downwards.
TAGACATCAGAAAAGTCACACAGGGGAGAAGCCATTTTCATGTTCAGAGTGTGGGAAATGTTTTATTCACAAATCACACCTTGTTAGACATCAGATAAATCACAACGGGGAGAAGCCGTTTTCATGTTCCGAATGTGGGAAATGTTTTTTTCAGAAATCACACCTTGTTAGACATCAGAAAACTCACACAGGGGAGAAGCCGTTTTCATGTTCAGAGTGTGGGAAATGTTTTATTCGGAAATCACACCTTGTTAGACATCAGACAAATCACATTGGGGAGAAGCCGTTTTCATGCCCAGAATGTGGTAAATGTTTTACTAGGAAATCAGATCTTGTTAAACATGTGAAGAAGCCGCACAGGGAAGGAACCTTTTTCATGTTGTGAATAATTGAATTGTTCAACTGGCAAATCAAGTCTTGCCGACATCAGAAAACCAACAGATCAGAGCAGCCATTCTTGCTTGCAGAATTTGCGAAATGTTTTTTTATCATTAATCAGGTCTTGTTGTCAGATGAGTCGCATGGGAGAAGCCATCATGATGTACTAGAATTCAACTGGTTTTATTTAAAAATCAGCTACAATTGCTCAAGTAAGAATTGGTGAGGGAAAGAACCATTTTCTCTCTTTTTAAACTTATCGTATTTTTCAGACCATAAGAATGTGGTCATGACGCACTGTTATGGGGGGATTTGCTGCTGACACTTTATGAGGGTAATATCCCCCAGTTTCTATGTGTTTGATGACTTTCCCTTTAAATAGTGCTTATAACAAATCTGTGGCTGCCTTTATTATTTCCTAAAACAGTGAAGAGCCGCAGATTAGTGGTTTTTTTTTTAATATAATCCAGTACTAAAACTTTTGGAACTGTCCCTAATGTCTCCAAAAGGAACTTCCAGGTTGTTAGATCCCACAACCATCAGTGATCAATCACAGTGGAAGAGTGAACTCTACGACCCCAGCTCTGCAGCATCCTTCTTAAGCAGTTCAGTAAAACCTTAAAGAAGTTGTCCAGTTACCAAAACTGATTTTTTTTTTCTGATAAATCTTGCTAATATGTGCCCCTCAACACATCTATTATGTTTTTTCAGCAAAATTACCTTTTATTGTGCACTAGCAGCACACGGTCATTGCTGGCTCCAGCTCTGATGGGGTAATCTCTCCTCTGACTTCCTGTGTTCAGTTCCTACAAGTCCTAGAATTCTTTGTGGCTCTAGAGCGGTGTCTAGCTTATCTAACACACCCATTGTGTCTAATACACCCACTCTGCTCTCCACCCAAACCCTCCTCCCTGCCTCTTCCCAGTGGATGTGCACTGAGAGAAATCACAGAGACAGCAGCAGCTCTGCACAGCCAGGGGAAGAAAGTGTGTGTGCGCGTATATACAGTGTGTGTGTATGTGTCCGCTTTACCTTGGCTGATGATCCAATTTTGGGGGACCCCGTGTTTTTTGTTTTAAATTATTTATTTAATTTAAAATAACAGCGTGGGGTGCCCTCTGTTCTGGATTAACAGCCAAGGTGAATCTGCCAGCTGTGGTTTGCAGGCTGCAGCCGTTTGCTTTACCCTAGCTGGCTACAAAAGATAGGGGGACCGCATGTCATTTTTTTTTTATTATTTATTTATTTTTTGGCTAAATACAAGGCTAAGCACCCCTTAGTGCCACATGAAAGTCACAAAAGGGTGCCAGCTTAGAATATGCAGGGGGTAAGACATTATATATGTATTTCTTATCTATCTATCTATCCATTCATTCATTCATCCCTCTATCCCTCTGTCTCTATATCTATCTATTCATCTCTATATCTACTCATCTATTTATCTTTCTTGCTGCTTCCGTTTTTTGCGGTCCGCAAAAAAAAGGAAGGCACGCAGATGTCACACGGATGCCACTAGGATGCATCCGTGAAAAAAAGGACCGTTTTTTTTGTGGCCCGCAAAAACGGAACGGTCATGTGAATGTAGCCTTAACAGCAGTCACTGCCTGCTGCCGATCACATGTGACCGTGTGCGGGCTGTGTGTGCGGGCTGTGTGTGCGGGCTGTGTGTTCAGGAGTTCAGCTGAGTTCAGATCAGCTGACTCAAGTGTCGGCCGATCAGGCTGGGGCCACACGGGGATTACTGTGATCCCCTCGCATTACACTCGGCTTACGCTCAGTACAGCAGAGGTGAGTGTCATGCGTGTGTCCCTGTGACTGAGGTCCGACTGTGCGAGCAGACCTCAGCTGCGGGGGGGCGGTCCAGCACTCGAGGGGTGGGCCAGCACTGAGGAGGGGTGGGAGGGATTTCTCTCCCTCTCTCCTCCGTAATCCACCGATGTACCGCAAGTGCAGTGCGATTTTTCTCTCACCACATACACTTGAATGGGTAAAAGAGAGAGTCTTGCGTTACAGTTGTAGCATGCTGCAATTGTTTTCTCGGTCCAATTAGGGCGGAGAAAATAATCGCTCATGTGTGCTGACACACAGGCTAATATTGGTCCGAGTGGAATGCGATGTTTTATCGCACTCCACTCGCACTGTTTTTCTCGCCATGTGGCTTAGACCTTACTTGTTCTATGTCCCCCTGCATCCATCGCAGCGTGTGCAGGCTGGAGTTCAGCTGAGTTCAGATCAGCTGACTCCAGGGCTGGAGTGAAATCCGTTGACCTCACAGCCAGTACACGCTGCAATGGATGCAGGGGGACACAGAACAAGTAATCGGCCGACACTGGAGTCATCTGATTACTGAATTGAGCAGTAAAATGCTCTGGTGCACGATGGGCGAAGCCCATATCGATTTTTTTTTTTTTTTTTTTTTTTTTTTTAAAAATTCATTAAAAATAAAAAATAAAAAAAAATCACATTGTTTGTGGGCTCCCGCTGCATTTTCTATTGTTAAGGGTAACCCAAGCAGCTACTGGCTGCTAACCACCGCTGCTTGGTGTTACTTTCACTGGCAATAGAAATCCAAGTAAGCATTTTTTTTTATAAAGGTTTTTGCCTGAAAACTTTTTAAAAAAAATGACGTGGGCTTCGCCATATTTTTGTATGCTAGCCAGGTACAGCAGGCAGCTACGGGCTGCCCCCAACCCCCAGCTGCCTATTTGTACCCGGCTGGAAACCAAAAATCTAGAGAAGCCCTTTTTTTTTTTTTTTTTTTTTTTTATTTCATGAATTTCATGAAATAATTAAAAAAAAAAATGACATGGGCTTTGCCGAATTTTTGAGTCCAGCCAGGTACAACTAGGCAGCTGGGGATTGGAATCCACAGTGAAGGGTGCCCAAATTTTCTGGGCCCCCCCGCTGCGAATTGCAGTCCACAGCCGCCCCAGAAAATGGCGCTTTCATAGAAGCGCCATCTTCTGGCGCTGTATCCAACTCTTCCAGTGGCCCTGGTGGCAGGTGGCACGCTGGGTAATAAGGGGTTAATACCAGGCCAAGTTTGACCTGGCCATTAAGAATCTCCAATAAAGGGTTAAAAAAAAAAAAACACACACAGAAAAAAATACTTTATTCGAAATGAATACACAGACACAGTAGGGACTCCATGTTTTACTCCCTCTCACCCCTCCACGATGGAGAGATTTCTGTACTGACCATGCCAGGAGAGAGCGAGGGAAAAGAGAGAGAGCGAGGGGGGGGAGGAAAAGAAAGCGAGGGGGGGAGGAAAAGAGAGCGCGGGGGGGAGGAAAAGAGAGCACGGTGGGGGAGGAAAAGAGAGCGCGGGGGGGAGGAAAAGAGAGCGCGGGGGGGAGGAAAAGAGAGCGCGGGGGGGAGGAAAAGAGAGCGCGGGGGGGAGGAAAAGAGAGCGCGGGGGGGAGGAAAAGAGAGCGCGGGGGGGAGGAAAAGAGAGCGCGGGGGGGAGGAAAAGAGAGCGCGGGGGGAGGAAAAGAGAGCACGGTGGGGAGGAAAAGAGAGCACGGTGGGGAGGAAAAGAGAGCGAGGGGGGGGGAAGAGAGCGAGAAGGGGGAAGAGAGCGAGGGGGGGAAGAGAGCGAGGGAAAAGAGAGGGGAGAGGAGAGAGGGATAAGAGGGGGCAGAGAAGAGGGGGAAGAGGGGAGGGGGAGAAGAGTGGGGGGAGAGAAGAGTGGTGACAGAACGGGGGGGGCAGAGGTGCTCTGTCACCAACTGTCTCCACTCTGTGACTTGTGGTGCAGGTGACAGAGTGCAGACAGTTGGTCCCATGCAGCAGGACAGATGGCAGAGCACAGCGGTGACATGCCTGTCAGTGTCTTGCTGCTGGGAGGAGCAGATGATCACACTGCCCGACACCGGCCGCTCTCCTGACATCGCAGCAGAGCGGGCGGGTGGAGAGTGTGATCACATACTTACGTGCAGGGGGGATTCAGCTGAAGACCCCCCCCCCCCCCTGTACTGCACACTGGCACCCCGTGCCTCACCATCTGCAGGACGTTTTGCCGGCTCCACAGTGACGTCCTCCGGCTCCTCCCCTCGATACTGGGCTGTGATGTGCGGTAGTTACCGCCCACAGCCCTGTCACTCAATCTGAGTGGTGCCAGCCTCCTCTGACGTACCCGTCTTGTTTGAGAGCCCGGAAATGCCGGGACGTCAGAGGATGCTGGCAGCCACAGCTCCAGGGGGTCATGTGACAGGCACTGAGCGTGCAGGATAGCGCCGCTCAGTGCCAGAACTGGAAACAGAAGACAATGGAGAAAACGCCTATAAAGGTAAGTAGAACAAAAAAAAAATGGGTGAACCACCCCTTTAAACAGTATGTGACAGCGCTGGATTAGTTGAGAGCGCAATTACTTGTGCTTAGAGCAGCTGCAGAGATTTGTGGGATCCCACGCTGCACACTAAGATCCCACGAAATGGAAATTCGAGCTCCACTTTGCTAGTAAGTTGGGTATTTCAAGAGCATTTAGGAACATTTGTGAAATGTTTTGATACTGGATTATATTTAGATAATTCAGTAATCTCAGGTTGCCCACTGCTTTATTTACTAAAAAGTGCAGCCCCAGATTGGAGATAGGAACTCTTAAGTATATCACACTGTATATAATTGCATTTCAAAACTTGTTTTGTTAATAAATGCTTGTACAATATACAGTATATTATTCTTGCCTGTCTTTCTCTATTGTTTAGATGTGATGATTTTGCCTCAGAACCTCTGGGGTTGAGGCAGATCTGTAGACATTTAGCACAAAAATAGTGAGGGGATGTCACAGAGGTGTCACGGCCGGCTGACAATCCAGTGGCAGAAGTTTTGAAAAATCCCAGAGATTTGCAGAATGTGTTGTTAACTGACAGTTCTTTGTTTCTGCAGCAGCGGACTCTATGACTCTGGGAAACTGTCAGTTTTTCCTCTCAGTTGCCAGCCTCTGACTTTCTTTATAAACCTCACCCTGGGGTGCCTTGGGTGAGGTTTATAGTTGATTTTGGCTGCTGTTTGCAGCGGTTGTCTCCTCTTGTTGTTCCAGAGACGTTTGTGGTAGCTGCTCCTAAGATAAGTGTTTGAATTTTGCTATGTACCTGGGCTCAGGTGGTAGCATTTATGTCTCCCATGTATTGTTTCCTTTTGTCTCCCTTAGCATTAGTGGTGTTGACGAAGAACTCATACCTGCCATTCTTACTTAGTCCTCAGGGTTTGCCTAGGGTGAGGTATTGCTGCTCGGCGACAAGTGCAGAACCTATATAGGGTTGGTGAGGATGAGCTGTATTGTCAGGGGTCACCACTTCCCTCTTTCCCTAGTGATAGGGCATTCTTTTTGCCTTCCCTTTGTATTGTACTATACAGATGGTATAGCTTCTATCCTCAGCCGTGATAGGGGAGAAGTGAATCGCATTCTGCGTCCTGGATATGTGGAAGTTGTTAAGACATTCTGGTCCCAATTTATCGAAGCTTTTATGCCAAAAAAATGTCACAAAAGCTTTGAAAAGTCACAAAAATTTGGATCAATTCATAATTGTGCCAAATTTTGGGGGCTCTTGCCATTTTCACTCTAATATTGGCAGGGTTTGGGTGGGACGGGGGCGTGACACCACAACTCCTTAAATTCATGACGAGCTGTGGTGTTCCATATGCCAGAAATCTCACTCCATTAATACTAATATTTCTGGCATGCACAGGAAAAAGATGTCAATATGGTTTCTAAGAATATTTTATTTTCATATTCTGCATAAGGAGTCAACCAAAATGCCATCGTTTCGGCTCACATTTGAGCCTTTTTCAAGGCATGTAAATCTAATAACAAAAATAAATATAAAGGCAATGTCAGTCAAAGGAAAAAATAAAATTATATAAAAACAAAACAAAATTATGTACAGATATGTGCACAGGTTACATAGTGCAATTTAACCATGAACATATTGAATATAATAATTGACGATATGTCATACAGGAATCCATAAGGAAGAAGAATTAAATTATCACATAGAATATATTTTACATCATATGGATGACTAGCAGACAGTCTTAATGGCAAATGGAAATTGAGGAACGAATATAAGCACGAAATAGTAATATTATAGGTGTTGTTTAAATGAGCAAGATGAGCAGGTTTAATGACCAAAAACTTCTTATTTGAGGATGACTTCTACCTTCAGAAGAAAGGAACCGCTATGGGTAGTAATGTTGCACCACCTTATGCAAATATCTTTATGGCCCATTTTGAAGACCTATACATCTATCCTTACTCCCTCTTCCTGTCACATGCCAAAACCTGGAAGCGCTTCATTGATGACGTGTTCTGTATTTGGGATGGCTGCCTAGATGACCTTACACAATTCTTTGCTCATCTAAACAACACCCCAGCACGGATTACATTTACCTTACATCATGATTCCAGACGTATTAATTTCCTGGATACGATGGTCATTATAGATGAGGTTCATCACCTTATCACCGACCTTTACACCGAATGCACAGACAAGAATAGTCTCTTACACTTTAAAAGCAGCCATCCCATGCATGTAAAGAAATCTCTACCTAAATCTCGACAGGTTCGTGTTGAGAGGATCGTATCGGAACATCATACACGACAAACCAGACATACAGAGATGAACGAACGTTTTTTGGCAAGAGGTTACCCACCCAATATTGCCAAACCATCGACAGCTCACTCTACTCGAACAAACAAGGAAACAAAAAGGGTGGCCTTTGTGAACACGTATCACCCCTTCTCAACATTGATACGTAACACCATATTGGACCACTGGCCCCTCCTAACCAATTCCTACCCTCACATTCCTGAATTTCAAACACAACTATTATTTTGTCATAAATGTGCCCGCAATCTCAAAGATATTCTTATTCGGGCTGACATTGGGCCCTCTAGACTCCCTCTATGGTAGACTACTCTCACCACAAGCCGCAATGGCACTTTTCCCTGTCTAGGTTGTGTCCAATGCTCTAACGTATTGAAAGGAGATCTTGTGTTCCATCCTAGGACTGATAAGGGAATCCTGATCCGTGGTTTCTTCACCTGCGACTCATCTTATGTGATCTACTTTATTAAATGCGCGTGCGGTCTCGGATATGTGGGTGAAACATCCCAACATATCCAAGATCGCATTAGCAAGCACAAGTCTACAATCCATTGCAAGCAAACATTACTACCCATTCCAGCACACTTCATTTCCAAAGGTCAGTCTATTTCACAGCTTAAGTTCCAGGTTCTGGAACATATCCCTGTACCTCGCAGAGGTGGTAACAAGATCCAGAGACTACGACTACGTGAATCCTTTTGAATTCACACACTACAGCCCCTGGAACCACTTTGTCTAAACAGGGAATACGAAGTTTTTGTGTAACTTGTCTTGATATGTATATGGATCACGTGATGATATTCTATTCATCCATAGTGTTATTCCTATTTATATGCAATTTATACTACCATGCTTTTGTACCTGGGCATCTCCATCCACCCACCACAGGACCGTTCTAATACTCTCAAGCACTCTCTACTGCCTTCCAAAACCAATCACATCTTTCTCCTACACACGTGCTGCTCTTACACTCCATTCACACAGTTTCACGCTGATTCACGCATGCGCGTACCTATCAGGCTCTTACTTTCATTCTTTACTCCATTTCCTCATATTTACGCCGTCCTCACACCTTTTGCGTATGTCCCGGCGTATCTCTGCGCATGCGCACTCTCTACCTTCCCTATCTCATCCTGTTTGCGCTTTTGCACACATCCACACGGTCACCCGGGAAACACTACCTCCTCCTGACTTCTATAAAAGTTTCTGGTGCCATCCATTCACCACCTTGCCACCAGACAGCCAGTTCACCGGACATAGTTCCTTCTGCACCCAGCATGCTTTCATTCCGGTAACTTTCCATCTCACCGCTCTCCCCCTTTCACTTGTGTAGACTGTACGATTAAGCTTTACAAATATACCAT